>NW_026644630.1:0-300000 GCF_030020395.1 Manis pentadactyla
AACACGTCACTCCACAATACACTGTTAGCTCCCAACTGCTCCTGTCTAGAAATTGGTGTTCCTTTTTATTTGACCCTCCGTCCTATCGGCGGTGATCATGCTGATGTCCTTCAAACATGGTGGTGAGCGAAGCAACAAGTCGACTTTTCTGTCGACAACAGGCCCAGAGGAATGATACTTGAGATCTTCAGGGAGCCCTTAGTCAATGAATGTGGCTAAATACAGACAGCAAGTTAGAAGGAGATGAAAGAGGACAGAGGATAGAGACACGGGTTCAAGTCCCAGCACAACCATTCCCTGGTTTTGTAGGTACACGCGGCCGACTCGAACTGCAAGTGTCTCGGTGAACCCAGTGCTCCCTCTGCAGCCTAGATACTTTGCAGGATTTTTTGGAGAATAGTGGAGGAAAGTGATATACAGTATATGGTTAACTGTTCTGCACACATGGACAGATGGACAGACAAAAGGATGATTGATTGAGTGATTGATAAATAGATAGACAGAAAGATAGATAGATATAGGTACATATCGATTAGCACAAAGCTACTGCTCAAAACAAGGAGAGCAATGGTGAAAGCACATTGCAAAACTACAAACAAAAAAGATGAATGAAATCCAGTTTAAAAAAGTGCAGTAAGCAGCCATAAGAAGAAAAGGAATCCTATCATTTGCAATAACGTGGATGGAGCTCGAGGGTATTATGCTCAGTTAAATATGCCAGGCGGAGAAGTACATGTACCAAATGATTTCACTCATGTGTGGAGTATGATAACAAAGAAAAACTGAAGGAAATGACAGCAGCAGACTCACAGAACCCGAGAGTGGACCTACAGTTACCAAAGAGAAAGGGACTGGGTAGGGTTTGTGGGAAGGGAGTAATACGTGCGGGGAAAAAGAATGGGGGCATTAGGATTAGCATGTATAATGTGTAGGGCGGGGTGTCATGGGTAGGGCTGTACAACACAGAGAAGACATGTAGTGATTCTACAGCATCTTAGTACATGCTGACGGAGAGCGGCTGTAAGTGGGATTTGGGGTGACTTGGTGAAGAGGGTAGACAGAATAACATAATTTTCTGCATGTGATTGTATATTAATGAGAACAAAAAGAATTTCAAAGTGCAGTAAGAGCACAGCTCTCAAATATCAGAATAAAAGTACAGCCTTTGAGTGCTCCAATCAAAAGACACAGGGTTAGAAGAACTGATGAAAACTCAAGACCTCCTACGTGCTCCCTTAACTTTGGAGACTCACTTGAGATCCAAGGACACAGACAAACTACAAGCTGAAGGGGCGGGGACAGGTACCCTACACAAGTGAAACTGAGAAACAAAGAAAGAAATGGATTCTGTTTTGGACCCCAGAGAGAGTCAGTAGAAAATAGCCCTATCTAGCCACCGTGAATTCTTTTTGTTTGGTTTCAGCAGTGCTCAGGCATAGATTTAGTGGTGCAGCAACTTCCTTCTCATTTGCTCTCACCTCAACAAATGAATTGCTGTAATAATATGCGTCTGGGCATTTATAATCATTGCTTTTTATGATGTTCACGAATGTAAAGAAGTAATAACCACCTAAAGAGGGAAGTTTGGACACTCAAATAAACACTTCACTCCACAACACACTCTTTGTTCCCAACTGCTCCTGTCCAGAAATAGGTGTTAATTCATATTTGTCCTTCACCTATCAGCAGTGATCACGCCAATGTCCCTCAAACATGGTGGTGTGCAAAGTGCCAAGTACACTTTTCTGTCTACAACAGGCCCAGACGAAGGACACTTGTGGTCTTCAGGGATCACTTACTCACTGAATGTGGCTAAATAAAGTCAACAAGCGAGCAGGAAGTATAAGAGGACAGAGGACAAAGATACGGGTTCAAGCCCTTTCACCTCCATTTACTGGTTTTGTAAGCACACTCTGCTGACTCTACCTGAAAGCGTATTGGTGAACACAGTGCTCTCCTTATGGCTTAGTTACCTTGCAAGGTTTCTGGAAGAATAATGTAGGGAAGAGACATAGGCTATGTTGTTAACTGTTCTGTACATAAGAATAGATGGGCAGACAAAAAGATGATTGTTTCATTGATAGATAGGTAGACAGACGACAGGTGAAAGAGAGATAGATAGGTACATAGATTAATAGATGATAGACATCATAGATAGATGATAGGAAGATAGATAGATACATAGATAGATACATAGATACATAGATATAAACATACATAGATACATAGATAGACAGACAGACCTTTAGATAGATAGATACAGATACATGTCGATTGACACAAAGCTATTGTTCATAACCAGGAGTTGAATGGTGAATAACATAGCTAAACTACAAACAAAAGGAAGAATGAAATCCAGTTTAAAAAGTGCAGTAAGCAGCCTTAAGAAGAAAACAAATACTACCATTTGCAATGACGTGGATGGAGCAAGACGGTAGTATGTTCAGAAAAATAGGGCAGGCGGATAAAGGCAAGTACCAAGTGATTTCACTCATGTGTGGAGTATAACAACAAAGAAAAACTGAAGTAAAAAAACAGCAGCAGACTCACAGAACCCGAGAGTTGACTAAAAGTAACCAAAGGAAAAAGGACTGGGCAGGGTGAGTCTGAAGGGAGGATAAGTGTGGGGAGAAAGAATGGGGGGCATTAAGTTTAGCATGTATAATGCGCGGGGGTCGGGTGTGCATGGGGAGTACTGGTACAACACAGAGAAGACTAGTAGAGATCATATAGCATCTTACTACTCACTGATGGACAGTGACATTAACGGGGACTTTTGGGGGGGGACATGTTGAAGGTGTCTACAGCATCCAACTACGCTGATCGTCAGTGACTGAAGAGGTTTTTTAGGGGGACTTGTTGAAGGGGGGAGCATAGTAAACATAATGTTCTTCACGTGATTGTAGATTAATGATAAAAAATATTCTTTAAGTGCAATAAGTGCACAGCTCTGAATCATCAGAATAAAAGGTCAGGCACTGAGTGCTGCAAACAAAAGACACAGGGATAAAAGAAGGGATGAAAACTCAAGACACCTACGTGCTTACTTACAGGAGACTCACTTGAGATCCAAGGACACACACAAACTACAAGCCGAAGGTGTGTGGACAAGTACCCTACACGAGTGAAACGGAAAATCAAACAATCAAGCAAATGAATTCTGTTTGAGTCCCCAGAGACAGTCAGCAGAAAATAGCCCTATCTGGCCACCGTGAATTCTTTTTGTTTGGTTTCAACAGTTCCCAGCCATAGATTTAGTGGTGCAGCAACATACTTCTCATTTTCTCTCACCTCAACAACTGAGTTGCTGTAATAATAAGCATCTGGGCCTTTGAAATCAGTGGATTTTATGTTGTTCACGAATGTGAAAATCTAATAACCACCTAAAGAGGGAAGTTTGGACACTCAAATAAACACGTCACTCCACAATACACTGTTAGCTCCCAACTGCTCCTGTCTAGAAATTGGTGTTCCATTATATTTGACCCTCCGTCCTATCGGCGGTGATCACGCTGATGTCCTTCAAACATGGTGGTGAGCGAAGCAACAAGTTGACTTTTCTGTCGACAACAGGCCCAGAGGAATGATACTTGAGATCTTCAGGGAGCCCTTAGTCAATGAATGTGGCCTAAATACAGACAGCAAGTTAGAAGGAGATGAAAGAGGACAGAGGATAGAGACACGGGTTCAAGTCCCAGCACAACCATTCCCTGGTTTTGTAGGTACACGCGGCCGACTCGAACTGCAAGTGTCTCGGTGAACCCAGTGCTCCCTCTGCAGCCTAGATACTTTGCAGGATTTTTTGGAGAATAGTGGAGGAAAGTGATATACAGTATATGGTTAACTGTTCTGCACACATGGACAGATGGACAGACAAAAGGATGATTGATTGAGTGATTGATAAATAGATAGACAGAAAGATAGATAGATATAGGTACATATCGATTAGCACAAAGCTACTGCTCAAAACAAGGAGAGCAATGGTGAAAGCACATTGCAAAACTACAACAAAAAAGATGAATGAAATCCAGTTTAAAAAGTGCAGTAAGCAGCCATAAGAAGAAAAGGAATCCTATCATTTGCAATAACGTGGATGGAGCTCGAGGGTATTATGCTCAGTCAAATATGCCAGGCGGAGAAGTACATGTACCAAATGATTTCACTCATGTGTGGAGTATGATAACAAAGAAAAACTGAAGGAAATGACAGCAGCAGACTCACAGAACCCGAGAGTGGACCTACAGTTACCAAAGAGAAAGGGACTGGGTAGGGTTTGTGGGAAGGGAGTAATACGTGCGGGGAAAAAGAATGGGGGCATTAGGATTAGCATGTATAATGTGTAGGGCGGGGTGTCATGGGTAGGGCTGTACAACACAGAGAAGACATGTAGTGATTCTACAGCATCTTAGTACATGCTGACGGAGAGCGGCTGTAAGTGGGATTTGGGGTGACTTGGTGAAGAGGGTAGACAGAATAACATAATTTTCTGCATGTGATTGTATATTAATGAGAACAAAAAGAATTTCAAAGTGCAGTAAGAGCACAGCTCTCAAATATCAGAATAAAAGTACAGCCTTTGAGTGCTCCAATCAAAAGACACAGGGTTAGAAGAACTGATGAAAACTCAAGACCTCCTACGTGCTCCCTTACTGGAGACTCACTTGAGATCCAAGGACACAGACAAACTACAAGCTGAAGGGGCGGGGACAGGTACCCTACACAAGTGAAACTGAGAAACAAAGAAAGAAATGGATTCTGTTTTGGACCCCAGAGAGAGTCAGTAGAAAATAGCCCTATCTAGCCACCGTGAATTCTTTTTGTTTGGTTTCAGCAGTGCTCAGGCATAGATTTAGTGGTGCAGCAACTTCCTTCTCATTTCCTCTCACCTCAACAAATGAATTGCTGTAATAATATGCGTCTGGGCATTTATAATCATTGCTTTTTATGATGTTCACGAATGTAAAGAAGTAATAACCACCTAAAGAGGGAAGTTTGGACACTCAAATAAACACTTCACTCCACAACACACTCTTTGTTCCCAACTGCTCCTGTCCAGAAATAGGTGTTAATTCATATTTGTCCTTCCACCTATCAGCAGTGATCACGCCAATGTCCCTCAAACATGGTGGTGTGCAAAGGGCCAAGTACACTTTTCTGTCTACAACAGGCCCAGACGAAGGACACTTGTGGTCTTCAGGGATCACTTACTCACTGAATGTGGCTAAATAAAGTCAACAAGCGAGCAGGAAGTATAAGAGGACAGAGGACAAAGATACGGGTTCAAGCCCTTTCACCTCCATTTACTGGTTTTGTAAGCACACTCTGCTGACTCTACCTGAAAGCGTATTGGTGAACACAGTGCTCTCCTTATGGCTTAGTTACCTTGCAAGGTTTCTGGAAGAATAATGTAGGGAAGAGACATAGGCTATGTTGTTAACTGTTCTGTACATAAGAATAGATGGGCAGACAAAAGATGATTGTTTCATTGATAGATAGGTAGACAGACGACAGGTGAAAGAGAGATAGATAGGTACATAGATTAATAGATGATAGACATCATAGATAGATGATAGGAAGATAGATAGATACATAGATAGATACATAGATACATAGATATAAACATACATAGATACATAGATAGACAGACAGACCTTTAGATAGATAGATACAGATACATGTCGATTGACACAAAGCTATTGTTCATAACCAGGAGTTGAATGGTGAATAACATAGCTAAACTACAAACAAAAAGGAAGAATGAAATCCAGTTTAAAAAGTGCAGTAAGCAGCCTTAAGAAGAAAACAAATACTACCATTTGCAATGACGTGGATGGAGCAAGACGGTAGTATGTTCAGAAAAATAGGGCAGGCGGATAAAGGCAAGTACCAAGTGATTTCACTCATGTGTGGAGTATAACAACAAAGAAAAACTGAAGTAAAAAAACAGCAGCAGACTCACAGAACCCGAGAGTTGACTAAAAGTAACCAAAGGAAAAAGGACTGGGCAGGGTGAGTCTGAAGGGAGGGATAAGTGTGGGGAGAAAGAATGGGGGCATTAAGTTTAGCATGTATAATGCGCGGGGTCGGGTGTGCATGGGGAGTACTGTACAACACAGAGAAGACTAGTAGAGATCATATAGCATCTTACTACTCACTGATGGACAGTGACATTAACGGGGACTTTTGGGGGGGACATGTTGAAGGTGTCTACAGCATCCAACTACGCTGATCGTCAGTGACTGAAGAGGTTTTTTAGGGGGACTTGTTGAAGGGGGGAGCATAGTAAACATAATGTTCTTCACGTGATTGTAGATTAATGATAAAAAATATTCTTTAAGTGCAATAAGTGCACAGCTCTGAATCATCAGAATAAAAGGTCAGGCACTGAGTGCTGCAAACAAAAGACACAGGGATAAAAGAAGGGATGAAAACTCAAGACACCTACGTGCTTACTTACAGGAGACTCACTTGAGATCCAAGGACACACACAAACTACAAGCCGAAGGTGTGTGGACAAGTACCCTACACGAGTGAAACGGAAAATCAAACAATCAAGCAAATGAATTCTGTTTGAGTCCCCAGAGACAGTCAGCAGAAAATAGCCCTATCTGGCCACCGTGAATTCTTTTTGTTTGGTTTCAACAGTTCCCAGCCATAGATTTAGTGGTGCAGCAACATACTTCTCATTTTCTCTCACCTCAACAACTGAGTTGCTGTAATAATAAGCATCTGGGCCTTTGAAATCAGTGGATTTTATGTTGTTCACGAATGTGAAAATCTAATAACCACCTAAAGAGGGAAGTTTGGACACTCAAATAAACACGTCACTCCACAATACACTGTTAGCTCCCAACTGCTCCTGTCTAGAAATTGGTGTTCCATTATATTTGACCCTCCGTCCTATCGGCGGTGATCACGCTGATGTCCTTCAAACATGGTGGTGAGCGAAGCAACAAGTTGACTTTTCTGTCGACAACAGGCCCAGAGGAATGATACTTGAGATCTTCAGGGAGCCCTTAGTCAATGAATGTGGCTAAATACAGACAGCAAGTTAGAAGGAGATGAAAGAGGACAGAGGATAGAGACACGGGTTCAAGTCCCAGCACAACCATTCCCTGGTTTTGTAGGTACACGCGGCCGACTCGAACTGCAAGTGTCTCGGTGAACCCAGTGCTCCCTCTGCAGCCTAGATACTTTGCAGGATTTTTTGGAGAATAGTGGAGGAAAGTGATATACAGTATATGGTTAACTGTTCTGCACACATGGACAGATGGACAGACAAAAGGATGATTGATTGAGTGATTGATAAATAGATAGACAGAAAGATAGATAGATATAGGTACATATCGATTAGCACAAAGCTACTGCTCAAAACAAGGAGAGCAATGGTGAAAGCACATTGCAAAACTACAAACAAAAAAGATGAATGAAATCCAGTTTAAAAAGTGCAGTAAGCAGCCATAAGAAGAAAAGGAATCCTATCATTTGCAATAACGTGGATGGAGCTCGAGGGTATTATGCTCAGTCAAATATGCCAGGCGGAGAAGTACATGTACCAAATGATTTCACTCATGTGTGGAGTATGATAACAAAGAAAAACTGAAGGAAATGACAGCAGCAGACTCACAGAACCCGAGAGTGGACCTACAGTTACCAAAGAGAAAGGGACTGGGTAGGGTTTGTGGGAAGGGAGTAATACGTGCGGGGAAAAAGAATGGGGGCATTAGGATTAGCATGTATAATGTGTAGGGCGGGGTGTCATGGGTAGGGCTGTACAACACAGAGAAGACATGTAGTGATTCTACAGCATCTTAGTACATGCTGACGGAGAGCGGCTGTAACTGGGATTTGGGGTGACTTGGTGAAGAGGGTAGACAGAATAACATAATTTTCTGCATGTGATTGTATATTAATGAGAACAAAAAGAATTTCAAAGTGCAGTAAGAGCACAGCTCTCAAATATCAGAATAAAAGTACAGCCTTTGAGGGCTCCAATCAAAAGACACAGGGTTAGAAGAACTGATGAAAACTCAAGACCACCTACGTGCTCCCTTACTGGAGACTCACTTGAGATCCAAGGACACAGACAAACTACAAGCTGAAGGGGCGGGGACAGGTACCCTACACAAGTGAAACTGAGAAACAAAGAAAGAAATGGATTCTGTTTTGGACCCCAGAGAGAGTCAGTAGAAAATAGCCCTATCTAGCCACCGTGAATTCTTTTTGTTTGGTTTCAGCAGTGCTCAGGCATAGATTTAGTGGTGCAGCAACTTCCTTCTCATTTGCTCTCACCTCAACAAATGAATTGCTGTAATAATATGCGTCTGGGCATTTATAATCATTGCTTTTCATGATGTTCACGAATGTAAAGAAGTAATAACCACCTAAAGAGGGAAGTTTGGACACTCAAATAAACACTTCACTCCACAACACACTCTTTGTTCCCAACTGCTCCTGTCCAGAAATAGGTGTTAATTCATATTTGTCCCTCCACCTATCAGCAGTGATCACGCCAATGTCCCTCAAACATGGTGGTGTGCAAAGTGCCAAGTACACTTTTCTGTCGACAACAGGCCCAGACGAAGGATACTTGTGGTCTTCAGGGATCACTTACTCACTGAATGTGGCTAAATAAAGTCAACAAGCGAGCAGGAAGTATAAGAGGACAGAGGACAAAGATACGGGTTCAAGTCCTTTCACCTCCATCTACTGGTTTTGTAAGCACACTCTGCTGACTCTACCTGAAAGCGTATCGGTGAACACAGTGCTCTCCTTATGGCTTAGTTACCTTGCAAGGTTTCTGGAAGCATAATTTAGGGAAGAGACATAGGCTATGTTTTTAACTGTTCTGTACATAACGATAGATGAGCAGACAAAAAGATGATTGTTTCATAGATAGATAGGTAGACAGACGACAGGTGAAAGAGAGATAGATAGGTACATAGATTAATAGATGATAGACATCAAAGATAGATGATAGGAAGTTAGATAGATAGATACATAGATAGACACATAGATACATAGATATATACATACATAGATACATAGATAGACAGACAGACTTTTAGATAGATAGATACAGATGCATGTCGATTGACACAAAGCTATTGTTCATAACCAGGAGTTGAATGGTGAATAACATAGCTAAACTACAAACAAAAAGGAAGAATGAAATCCAGTTTAAAAAGTGCAGTAAGCAGCCTTAAGAAGAAAACAAACACTACCTTTGCAATGACGTGGATGGAGCAAGACGGTAGTATGTTCAGAAAAATAGGGGAGGCGGATAAAGGCAAGTACCAAGTGATTTCACTCATGTGTGGAGTATAACAACAAAGAAAAACTGAAGTAAAAAAACAGCAGCAGACTCACAGAACCCGAGACTTGACTAAAAGTAACCAAAGGAAAAAGGACTGGGCAGGGTGAGTCTGAAGGGAGGGATAAGTGTGGGGTGAAAGAATGGGGCCATTAAGTTTAGCATGTATAATGCGAGGGGTCAGGTGTGCATGGGGAGTACTGTACAACACAGAGAAGACTAGTAGAGATCATATAGCACCTTACTACTCACTGATGGACAGTGACCGTAACGGGGACTTTTGGGGGGGACATGGTGAAGGGGTCTACAGCATCCAACTACGCGGATCGACAGTGACTGAAGAGGTTTTTCGGGGGGACTTGGTGAAGGGGAGCATAGTAAACATAATGTTCTTCACGTGATTGTAGATTAATGATAAAAAATATTCTTTAAGTGCAATAAGTGCACAGCTCTGAATCATCAGAATAAAAGGTCAGGCACTGAGTGCTGCAAACAAAAGACACAGGGATAAAAGAAGGGATGAAAACTCAAGACACCTACGTGCTTACTTACAGGAGACTCACTTGAGATCCAAGGACACAGACAAACTACAAGCCGAAGGTGTGTGGACAAGTACCCTACACGAGTGAAACGGAAAATCAAACAATCAAGCAAATGGATTCTGTTTGAGTCCCCAGAGACAGTCAGCAGAAAATAGCCCTATCTGGCCACCGTGAATTCTTTTTGTTTGGTTTCAACAGTTCCCAGCCATAGATTTAGTGGTGCAGCAACATACTTCTCATTTTCTCTCACCTCAACATCTGAGTTGCTGTAATAATAAGCATCTGGGCCATTGAAATCAGTGGATTTTATGATGTTCACGAATGTGAAAATCTAATAACCACCTAAAGAGGGAAGTTTGGACACTCAAATAAACACGTCACTCCACAATACACTGTTAGCTCCCAACTGCTCCTGTCTAGAAATTGGTGTTCCTTTTTATTTGACCCTCCGTCCTATCGGCGGTGATCATGCTGATGTCCTTCAAACATGGTGGTGAGCGAAGCAACAAGTTGACTTTTCTGTCGACAACAGGCCCAGAGGAATGATACTTGAGATCTTCAGGGAGCCCTTAGTCAATGAATGTGGCTAAATACAGAGAGCAAGTTAGAAGGAAATGAAAGAGGACAGAGGATAGAGACACGGGTTCAAGTCCCAGCACAACCATTCCCTGGTTTTGTAGGTACACGCGGCCGACTCGAACTGCAAGTGTCTCGGTGAACCCAGTGTTCCCTCTGCAGCCTAGATACTTTGCAGGATTTTGGGGAGCATAGTGTAGGAAAGTGATATAGGGTATATGGTTAACTGTTCTGCACACATGGACAGATGGACAGACAAAAGGATGATTGATTGAGTGATTGATAAATAGATAGACAGAAAGAAAGATAGATATAGGTACATATCGATTAGCACAAAGCTACTGCTCAAAACAAGGAGAGCAATGGTGAAAGCACATTGCAAAACTACAAAAAAAAAGAAGAATGAAATCCAGTTTAAAAAGTGCAGTAAGCAGCCATAAGAAGAAAACGAATCCAATCATTTGCAATAACGTGGATGGAGCTCGAGGGTATTACGCTCAGTCAAATAGTCCAGGCGGAGAAATACATGTACCAAATGATTTCACTCATGTGTGGAGTATGATAACAAAGAAAAACTGAAGGAAAAGACAGCAGCAGACTCACAGAACCCGAGAGTGGACCTACAGTTACCAAAGAGAAAGGGACTGGGTAGGGTTTGTGGGAAGGGAGTAATAAGTGCGGGGAAAAAGAATGGGGGCATTAGGATTAGCATGTATAATGTGTAGGGCGGGGTGTCATGGGTAGGGCTGTACAACACAGAGAAGACATGTAGTGATTCTACAGCATCTTAGTACATGCTGACGGAGAGCGGCTGTAACTGGGATTTGGGGTGACTTGGTGAAGAGGGTAGACAGAATAACATAATTTTCTGCATGTGATTGTATATTAATGAGAACAAAAAGAATTTCAAAGTGCAGTAAGAGCACAGCTCTCAAATATCAGAATAAAAGTACAGCCTTTGAGTGCTCCAATCAAAAGACACAGGGTTAGAAGAACTGATGAAAACTCAAGACCACCTACGTGCTCCCTTACTGGAGACTCACTTGAGATCCAAGGACACAGACAAACTACAAGCTGAAGGGGCGGGGACAGGTACCCTACACAAGTGAAACTGAGAAACAAAGAAAGAAATGGATTCTGTTTTGGACCCCAGAGAGAGTCAGTAGAAAATAGCCCTATCTAGCCACCGTGAATTCTTTTTGTTTGGTTTCAGCAGTGCTCAGGCATAGATTTAGTGGTGCAGCAACTTCCTTCTCATTTCCTCTCACCTCAACAAATGAATTGCTGTAATAATATGCCTCTGGGCATTTATAATCATTGCTTTTTATGATGTTCACGAATGTAAAGAAGTAATAACCACCTAAAGAGGGAAGTTTGGACACTCAAATAAACACTTCACTCCACAACACACTCTTTGTTCCCAACTGCTCCTGTCCAGAAATAGGTCTTAATTCATATTTGTCCCTCCACCTATCAGCAGTGATCACGCCAATGTCCCTCAAACATGGTGGTGTGCAAAGGTCCAAGTACACATTTTTCTCGACAACAGGCCCAGACGAAGGATACTTGTGGTCTTCAGGGATCACTTACTCATAGAATGTGGCTAAATAAAGTCAACAAGTGAGCAGGAAGTATAAGAGGACAGAGGACAAAGATACGGGTTCAAGTCCTTTCACCTCCATTTACTGGTTTTGTAAGCACACTCTGCTGACTCTACCTGAAAGCGTATCGGTGAACACAGTGCTCTCCTTATGGCTTAGTTACCTTGCAAGGTTTCTGGAAGCATAATGTAGGGAAGAGACATAGGCTATGTTGTTAACTGTTCTGTACATAAGAATAGATGGGCAGACAAAAAGATGATTGTTTCATAGACAGATAGGTAGACAGACGACAGGTGAAAGAAGGATAGATAGGTACATAGATTAATAGATGATAGACATCATGGATAGATGATAGGAAGATAGATTGATAGATACATAGATAGACACATAGATACATAGATATATACATACATAGATACATAGATAGACAGACAGACCTTTAGATAGATAGATACCGATACATGTCGATTGACACAAAGCTATTGTTCATAACCAGGAGTTGAATGGTGAATAACATAGCTAAACTACAACAAAAAGGAGGAATAAAATCCAGTTTAAAAAGTGCAGTAAGCAGCCTTAAGAAGAAAACAAACACTACCATTTGAAATGACGTGGATGGAGCAAGACGGTAGTATGTTCAGAAAAATAGGGCAGGCGGATAAAGGCAAATACCAAGTGATTTCACTCATGTGTGGAGTATAACAACAAAGAAAAACTGAAGTAAAAAAAGAGCAGCAGACTCACAGAACCCGAGAGTTGACTAAAAGTAACCAATGGAAAAAGGACTGGGCAGGGTGAGTCTGAAGGGAGGGATAAGTGTGGGGAGAAAGAATGGGGGCATTAAGTTTAGCATGTATAATGCGCGGGGTCGGGTGTGCATGGGGAGTACTGTACAACACAGAGAAGACTAGTAGAGATCATATAGCATCTTACTACTCACTGATGGACAGTGACATTAACGGGGACTTTTGGGGGGGACATGTTGAAGGTGTCTACAGCATCCAACTACGCTGATCGTCAGTGACTGAAGAGGTTTTTTAGGGGGACTTGTTGAAGGGGGGAGCATAGTAAACATAATGTTCTTCACGTGATTGTAGATTAATGATAAAAAATATTCTTTAAGTGCAATAAGTGCACAGCTCTGAATCATCAGAATAAAAGGTCAGGCACTGAGTGCTGCAAACAAAAGACACAGGGATAAAAGAAGGGATGAAAACTCAAGACACCTACGTGCTTACTTACAGGAGACTCACTTGAGATCCAAGGACACACACAAACTACAAGCCGAAGGTGTGTGGACAAGTACCCTACACGAGTGAAACGGAAAATCAAACAATCAAGCAAATGAATTCTGTTTGAGTCCCCAGAGACAGTCAGCAGAAAATAGCCCTATCTGGCCACCGTGAATTCTTTTTGTTTGGTTTCAACAGTTCCCAGCCATAGATTTAGTTTTGCAGCAACATACTTCTCATTTTCTCTCACCTCAACAACTGAGTTGCTGTAATAATAAGCATCTGGGCCTTTGAAATCAGTGGATTTTATGTTGTTCACGAATGTGAAAATCTAATAACCACCTAAAGAGGGAAGTTTGGACACTCAAATAATCACGTCACTCCACAATACACTGTTAGCTCCCAACTGCTCCTGTCTAGAAATTGGTGTTCCATTATATTTGACCCTCCGTCCTATCGGCGGTGATCACGCTGATGTCCTTCAAACATGGTGGTGAGCGAAGCAACAAGTTGACTTTTCTGTCGACAACAGGCCCAGAGGAATGATACTTGAGATCTTCAGGGAGCCCTTAGTCAATATATGTGGCTAAATACAGACAGCAAGTTAGAAGGAGATGAAAGAGGACAGAGGATAAAGACACGGGTTCAAGTCCCAGCACAACCATTCCCTGGTTTTGTAGGTACACGCGGCCGACTCGAACTGCAAGTGTGTCGGTGAACCCAGTGCTCCCTCTGCAGCCTAGATACTTTGCAGGATTTTTGGGAGCATAGTGTAAGAAAGTGATATAGAGTATATGGTTAACTGTTCTGTACACATGGACAGATGGACAGACAAAAAGATGATTGATTGAGTGATTGATAAATAGATAGACAGGCAGATAGATAGATATAGGTACATATCGATTAACACAAAGCTACTGCTCATAACAAGGAGAGCAATGGTGAAAGCACATTGCAAAACTACAAACAAAAAAGAAGAATGAAATCCAGTTTAAAAAGTGCAGTAAGCAGCCATAAGAAGAAAACGAATCCTATCATTTGCAATAACGTGGGTGGAGCTCGAGGGTATTATGCTCATTCAAATAGGCCAGGCGGAGAAATACATGTACCAAATGATTTCACTCATGTGTGGAGTATGATAACAAAGAAAAACTGAAGGAAAAGACAGCAGCAGTCTCACAGAACCCGAGAGTGGACCTACAGTTACCAAAGAGAAAGGGACTGGGTAGGGTTTGTGGGAAGGGAGTAATAAGTGCGGGGAAAAAGAATGGGGGCATTAGGATTAGCATGTATAATGTGTAGGGTGGGGTGTCATGGGTAGGGTTGTACAACACAGAGGAGACATGTAGTGATTCTACAGCATCTTAGTACATGCTGACGGAGAGCGGCTGTAACTGGGATTTGGGGTGACTTGGTGAAGAGGGTAGACAGAATAACATAATTTTCTGCATGTGATTGTATATTAATGAGAACAAAAAGAATTTCAAAGTGCAGTAAGAGCACAGCTCTCAAATATCAGAATAAAAGTACAGCCTTTGAGTGCTCCAATCAAAAGACACAGGGTTAGAAGAACTGATGAAAACTCAAGACCACCTACGTGCTCCCTTACTGGAGACTCACTTGAGATCCAAGGACACAGACAAACTACAAGCTGAAGGGGCGGGGACAGGTACCCTACACAAGTGAAACTGAGAAACAAAGAAAGAAATGGATTCTGTTTTGGACCCCAGAGAGAGTCAGTAGTAAATAGCCCTATCTAGCCACCGTGAATTCTTTTTGTTTGGTTTCAGCAGTGCTCAGGCATAGATTTAGTGGTGCAGCAACTTCCTTCTCATTTCCTCTCACCTCAACAAATGAATTGCTGTAATAATATGCGTCTGGGCATTTATAATCATTGCTTTTTATGATGTTCACAAATGTAAAGAAGTAATAACCACCTAAAGAGGGAAGTTTGGACACTCAAATAAACACTTCACTCCACAACACACTCTTTGTTCCCAACTGCTCCTGTCCAGAAATAGGTCTTAATTCATATTTGTCCCTCCACCTATCAGCAGTGATCACGCCAATGTCCCTCAAACATGGTGGTGTGCAAAGGGCCAAGTACACGTTTCTGTCGACAACAGGCCCAGACGAAGGATACTTGTGGTCTTCAGGGATCACTTACTCACTGAATGTGGCTAAATAAAGTCAACAAGCGAGCAGGAAGTATAAGAGGACAGAGGACAAAAATACGGGTTCAAGTCCTATCACCTCCATTTACTGGTTTTGTAAGCACACTCTGCTGACTCTACCTGAAAGCGTATCGGTGAGCACAGTGCTCTCCTTTTGTCTTAGTTACCTTGCAAGGTTTCTGGAAGCATAATGTAGGGAAGAGACATAGGCTATGTTGTTAACTGTTCTGTACATAAGGCTAGATGGGCAGACAAAAAGATGATTGTTTCATAGATAGATAGGTAGACAGACGACAGGTGAAAGACAGATAGATAGGTACATAGATTAATAGATGATAGACATCATAGATAGATGACAGGAAGATAGATAGATAGATACTTAGATAGATACATAGATACATAGATATATACATACATAGATGCATAGATAGACAGACAGACCTTTAGATAGATAGATACAGATACATGTCGATTGACACAAAGCTATTGTTCATAACCAGGAGTTGAATGGTGAATAACATAGCTAAACTACAAACAAAAAGGAAGAATGAAATCCAGTTTAAAAAGTGAAGTAAGCAGCCTTAAGAAGAAAACAAATACTACCATTTGCAATGACGTGGATTGAGCAAGACGGTAGTATGTTCAGAAAAATAGGGGACGCTTATAAAGTGAAGTACCAAGTGATTTCACTCATGTGTGGAGTATAACAACAAAGAAAAACTGAAGTAAAAAAACAGCAGCAGACTCACAGTACCCTAGAGTTGACTAAAAGTAACCAAAGGAAAAAGAACAGGGCAGGGTGAGTCTGAAGGGAGGGATAAGTGTGGGGAGAAAGAATGGGGGCATTAAGTTTAGCATTTATAAGGCGCGGCGTCGGGTGTGCATGGGGAGTACTGTACAACACAGAGAAGACTAGTAGAGATC
Source organism: Manis pentadactyla (assembly GCF_030020395.1). Lineage (NCBI taxonomy): Eukaryota > Metazoa > Chordata > Mammalia > Pholidota > Manidae > Manis > Manis pentadactyla. The sequence goes on from NW_026644630.1 coordinate 16,363, forward strand.
ATATAGCATCTTACTAGTCACTGATGGACAGTGACATTAACGGGGACTTTTGGGGGGGACATGGTGAAGGGGTCTACAGCATCCAACTACGCTGATCGACAGTGATTGAATAGGTTTTTCGGGGGGACTTGGTGAAGGGGGGAGCATAGTAAACATAATGTTCTTCACGTGATTGTAGATTAATGATAATAAATATTCTTTAAGTGCAATAAGTGCACAGCTCTGAATCATCAGAATAAAAGGTCAGGCACTGAGTGCTGCAAACAAAAGACACAGGGATAAAAGAAGGAATGAAAACTCAAGACACCTACGTGCTTACTTACAGGAGACTCACTTGAGATCCAAGGACACAGACAAACTACAAGCCGAAGGTGTGTGGACAAGTACCCTACACGAGTGAAACGGAAAATCAAACAATCAAGCAAATGGATTCTGTTTGAGTCCCCAGTGACAGTCAGCAGAATATAGCCCTATCTGGCCACCGTGAATTCTTTTTGTTTGGTTTCAACAGTTCCCAGCCATAGATTTAGTGGTGCAGCAACATACTTCTCATTTTCTCTCACCTCAACAACTGAGTAGCTGAAATAATAAGCATCTGGGCCTTTGAAATCAGTGGATTTTATGATGTTCACGAAAGTGAAAATCTAATAACCACATAAAGAGGGAAGTTTGGACACTCAAATAAACACGTCACTCCACAATACACTGTTAGCTCCCAACTGCTCCTGTCTAGAAATTGGTGTTCCATTTTATTTGACCCTCCGTCCTATCGGCGGTGATCACGCTGATGTCCTTCAAACATGGTGGTGAGCGAAGCAACAAGTTGACTCTTCTGTCGACAACAGGCCCAGAGGAATGATACTTGAGATCTTCAGGGAGCTCTTAGTCAATGAATGTGGCTAAATACAGACAGCAAGCTAGAAGGAGATGAAAGAGGACAGAGGATAGAGACACGGGTTCAAGTCCCAGCACAACCATTCCCTGGTTTTGTAGGTACACGCGGCCGACTCGAACTGCAAGTGTCTCGGTGAACCCAGTCCTCCCTCTGCAACCTAGATACTTTGCAGGATTTTTGGGAGCATAGTGTAGGAAAGTGATATAGGGTATATGGTTAACTGTTCTGCACACATGGACAGATGGACAGACAAAAGGATGATTGAGTGATTGATAAATAGATAGACAGAAAGATAGATAGATATAGGTACATATCGATTAGCACAAAGCTACTGCTCAAAACAAGGAGAGCAATGGTGAAAGCACATTGCAAAACTACAAACAAAAAAGAAGAATGAAATCCAGTTTAAAAAGTGCAGTAAGCAGCCATAAGAAGAAAACGAATCCTATCATTTGCGATAACGTGGATGGAGCTCGAGAGTATTACGCTCAGTCAAATAGGCCAGGCGGAGAAATACATGTACCAAATGATTTCACTCATGTGTGGAGTATGATAACAAAGAAAAACTGAAGGAAAAGACAGCAGCAGACTCACAGAACCCGAGAGTGGACCTACAGTTACCAAAGAGAAAGGGACTGGGTAGGGTTTGTGGGAAGGGAGTAATAAGTGCGGGGAAAAAGAATGGGGGCATTAGGATTAGCATGTATAATGTGTAGGGTGTGGTGTCATGGGTAGGGCTGTACAACACAGAGAAGACATGTAGTGATTCTACAGCATCTTAGTACATGCTGACGGAGAGCGGCTGTAACTGGGATTTGGGGTGACTTGGTGATGAGGGTAGACAGAATAACATAATTTTCTGCATGTGATTGTATATTAATGAGAACAAAAAGAATTTCAAAGTGCAGTAAGAGCACAGCTCTCAAATATCAGAATAAAAGTACAGCCTTTGAGTGCTCCAATCAAAAGACACAGGGTTAGAAGAACTGATGAAAACTCAAGACCACCTACGTGCTCCCTTACTGGAGACTCACTTGAGATCCAAGGACACAGACAAACTACAAGCTGAAGGGGCGGGGACAGGTACCCTACACAAGTGAAACTGAGAAACAAAGAAAGAAATGGATTCTGTTTTGGACCCCAGAGAGAGTCAGTAGAAAATAGCCCTATCTAGCCACCGTGAATTCTTTTTGTTTGGTTTCAGCAGTGCTCAGGCATAGATTTAGTGGTGCAGCAACTTCCTTCTCATTTCCTCTCACCTCAACAAATGAATTGCTGTAATAATATGCGTCTGGGCATTTATAATCATTGCTTTTTATGATGTTCACGAATGTAAAGAAGTAATAACCACCTAAAGAGGGAAGTTTGGACACTCAAATAAACACTTCACTCCACAACACACTCTTTGTTCCCAACTGCTCCTGTCCAGAAATAGGTGTTAATTCATATTTGTCCCTCCACCTATCAGCAGTGATCACGCCAATGTCCCTCAAACATGGTGGTGTGCAAAGTGCCAAGTACACTTTTCTGTCGACAACAGGCCCAGACGAAGGATACTTGTGGTCTTCAGGGATCACTTACTCACTGAATGTGGCTAAATAAAGTCAACAAGCGAGCAGGAAGTATAAGAGGACAGAGGACAAAGATACGGGTTCAAGTCCTTTCACCTCCATTTACTGGTTTGGTAAGCACACTCTGCTGACTCTACCTGAAAGCGTATCGGTGAACACAGTGCTCTCCTTATGGCTTAGTTACCTTGCAAGGTTTCTGGAAGCATAATGTAGGGAAGAGACATAGGCTATGTTGTTAACTGTTCTGTACATAAGGATAGATGGGCAGACAAAAAGATGATTGTTTCATAGATAGATAGGTAGACAGACGACAGTTGAAAGGGAGATAGATAGGTACATAGATTAATAGATGATAGACATCATAGATAGATGATAGGAAGTTAGATAGATAGATACATAGATAGATACATAGATACATAGATATATACATACATAGATACATAGATAGACAGACAGACCTTTAGATAGATAGATACAGATACATGTCGATTGACACAAAGCTACTGTTCATAACCAGGAGTTGAATGGTGAATAACATAGCTAAACTACAAACAAAAAGGAAGAATGAAATCCAGTTTAAAAAGTGCAGTAAGCAGCCTTAAGAAGAAAACAAACACTACCATTTGCAATGACGTGGATGGAGCAAGACGGTAGTATGTTCAGAAAAATAGGGCAGGCGGATAAAGGCAAGTACCAAGTGATTTCACTCATGTGTGGAGTATAACAACAAAGAAAAACTGAAGTAAAAAAACAGCAGCAGACTCACAGAACCCGAGAGTTGACTAAAAGTAACCAAAGGAAAAAGGACTGGGCTTGGTGAGTCTGAAGGGAGGGATAAGTGTGGGGAGAAAGAATGGGGGCATTAAGTTTAGCATGTATAATGCGCGGGGTCGGGTGTGCATGGGGAGTACTGTACAACACAGAGAAGACTAGTTGAGATCATATAGCATTTTACTAATCACTGATGGACAGTGACTGTAACGGGGACTTTTGGGGGGGACATGGTGAAGGGGTCTACAGCATCCAACTACGCGGATCATCAGTGACTGAAGAGGTTTTTTAGGGGGACTTGGTGAAGGGGGGAGCATAGTAAATATAATGTTCTTCACGTGATTGTAGATTAATGATAATAAATATTCTTTAAGTGCAATAAGTGCACAGCTCTGAATCATCAGAATAAAAGGTCAGGCACTGAGTGCTGCAAACAAAAGACACAGGGATAAAAGAAGGGATGAAAACTCAAGACACCTACGTGCTTACTTACAGGAGACTCACTTGAGATCCAAGGACACAGACAAACTGCAAGCCGAAGGTGTGTGGACAAGTACCCTACACGAGTGAAACGGAAAATCAAACAATCAAGCAAATGGATTCTGTTTGAGTCCCCAGAGACAGTCAGCAGAAAATAGCCTTATCTGGCCACCGTGAATTCTTTTTGTTTGGTTTCAACAGTTCCCAGCCATAGATTTAGTGGTGCAGCAACATACTTCTCATTATCTCTCTCCTCAACATCTGAGTTGCTGTAATAATAAGCATCTGGGCCTTTGAAATCAGTGGATTTTATGATGTTCACGAATGTGAAAATCTAATAACCACCTAAAGAGGGAAGTTTGGACACTCAAATAAACACGTCACTCCACAATACACTGTTAGCTCCCAACTGCTCCTGTCTAGAAATTGGTGTTCCTTTTTATTTGACCCTCCGTCCTATCGGCGGTGATCACGCTGATGTCCTTCAAACATGGTGGTGAGCGAAGCAACAAGTTGACTTTTATGTCGACAACAGGCCCAGAGGAATGATACTTGAGATCTTCAGGGAGCCCTTAGTCAATGAATGTGGCTAAATACAGACAGCAAGTTAGAAGGAGATGAAAGAGGACAGAGGATAGAGACACGGGTTCAAGTCCCAGCACAACCATTCCCTGGTTTTGTAGGTACACGCGGCCGACTCGAACTGCAAGTGTCTCGGTGAACCCAGTGCTCCCTCTGCAGCCTAGATACTTTGCAGGATTTTGGGGAGCATAGTGTAGGAAAGTGATATAGGGTATATGGTTAACTGTTCTGCACACATGGACAGATGGACAGACAAAAGGATGATTGATTGAGTGATTGATAAATAGATAGACAGAAAGATAGATAGATATAGGTACATATCGATTAGCACAAAGCTACTGCTCAAAACAAGGAGAGCAATGGTGAAAGCACATTGCAAAACTACAAACAAAAAAGAAGAATGAAATCCAGTTTAAAAAGTGCAGTAAGCAGCCATAAGAAGAAAACGAATCCTATCATTTGCAATAACGTGGATGGAGCTCGAGGGTATTATGCTCAGTCAAATAGGCCAGGCGGAGAAATACATGTACCAAATGATTTCACTCATGTGTGGAGTATGATAACAAAGAAAAACTGAAGGAAAAGACAGCAGCAGACTCACAGAACCCGAGAGTGGACCTACAGTTACCAAAGAGAAAGGGACTGGGTAGGGTTTGTGGGAAGGGAGTAATAAGTGCGGGGAAAAAGAATGGGGGCATTAGGATTAGCATGTATAATGTGTAGGGTGGGGTGTCATGGGTAGGGCTGTACAACACAGAGAAGACATGTAGTGATTCTACAGCATCTTAGTACATGCTGACGGAGAGCGGCTGTAACTGGGATTTGGGGTGACTTGGTGAAGAGGGTAGACAGAATAACATAATTTTCTGCATGTGATTGTATATTAATGAGAACAAAAAGAATTTCAAAGTGCAGTAAGAGCACAGCTCTCAAATATCAGAATAAAAGTACAGCCTTTGAGTGCTCCAATCAAAAGACACAGGGTTAGAAGAACTGATGAAAACTCAAGACCACCTACGTGCTCCCTTACTGGAGACTCACTTGAGATCCAAGGACACAGACAAACTACAAGCTGAAGGGGCGGGGACAGGTACCCTACACAAGTGAAACTGAGAAACAAAGAAAGAAATGGATTCTGTTTTGGACCCCAGAGAGAGTCAGTAGAAAATAGCCCTATCTAGCCACCGTGAATTCTTTTTGTTTGGTTTCAGCAGTGCTCAGGCATAGATTTAGTGGTGCAGCAACTTCCTTCTCATTTGCTCTCACTTCAACAAATGAATTGCTGTAATAATATGTGTCTGGGCATTTAGAATCATTGCTTTTTATGATGTTCACGAATGTAAAGAAGTAATAACCACCTAAAGAGGGAAGTTTGGACACTCAAATAAACACTTCACTCCACAACACACTCTTTGTTCCCAACTGCTCCTTTCCAGAAATAGGTGTTAATTCATATTTGTCCCTCCACCTATCAGCAGTGATCACGCCAATGTCCCTCAAACATGGTGGTGTGCAAAGTGCCAAGTACACTTTTCTGTCGACAACAGGCCCAGACGAAGGATACTTGTGGTCTTCAGGGATCACTTACTCACTGAATGTGGCTAAATAAAGTCAACAAGCGAGCAGGAAGTATAAGAGGACAGAGGACAAAGATACGGGTTCAAGTCCTTTCACCTCCATTTACTGGTTTGGTAAGCACACTCTGCTGACTCTACCTGAAAGCGTATCGGTGAACACAGTGCTCTCCTTATGGCTTAGTTACCTTGCAAGGTTTCTGGAAGCATAATGTAGGGAAGAGACATAGGCTATGTTGTTAACTGTTCTGTACATAAGGATAGATGGGCAGACAAAAAGATGATTGTTTCATAGATAGATAGGTAGACAGACGACAGGTGAAAGAGAGATAGATAGGTACATAGATTAATAGATGATAGACATCATAGATAGATGATAGGAAGTTAGATAGATAGATACATAGATAGATACATAGATACATAGATATATACATACATAGATACATAGATAGACAGACAGACCTTTAGATAGATAGATACAGATGCATGTCGATTGACACAAAGCTATTGTTCATAACCAGGAGTTGAATGGTGAATAACATAGCTAAACTACAAACAAAAAGGAAGAATGAAATAAAGTTTAAAAAGTGCAGTAAGCAGCCTTAAGAAGAAAACAAATACTACCATTTGCAATGACGTGGATGGAGCAAGACGGTAGTATGTTCAGAAAAATAGGACAGGCGGATAAAGGCAAGTACCAAGTGATTTCACTCATGTGTGGAGTATAACAACAAAGAAAAACTGAAGTAAAAAAACAGCAGCAGACTCACAGAACCCGAGAGTTGACTAAAAGTAACCAAAGGAAAAAGGACTGGGCAGGGTGAGTCTGAAGGGAGGGATAAGTGTGGGGAGAAAGAATGGGGCCATTAAGTTCAGCATGTATAATGCGAGGGGTCAGGTGTGCATGGGGAGTACTGTACAACACAGAGAAGACTAGTAGAGATCATATAGCATCTTACTACTCACTGATGGACAGTGACTGTAACGGGGACTTTTGGGGGGGACATATGAAGGGGTCTACAGCATCCAACTACGCGGATCGACAGAGAATGAAGAGGTTTTTCGGGGGTACTTGGTGAAGGGGGGAGCATAGTAAACATAATGTTCTTCACGTGATTGTAGATTAATGATAAAAAATATTCTTTAAGTGCAATAAGTGCACAGCTCTGAATCATCAGAATAAAAGGTCAGGCACTGAGTGCTGCAAACAAAAGACACAGGGATAAAAGAAGGGATGAAAACTCAAGACACCTACGTGCTTACTTACAGGAGACTCACTTGAGATCCAAGGACACAGACAAACTACAAGCCGAAGGTGTGTGGACAAGTACCCTACACGAGTGAAACGGAAAATCAAACAATCAAGCAAATGGATTCTGTTTGAGTCCCCAGAGACAGTCAGCAGAAAATAGCCCTATCTGGCCACCGTGAATTCTTTTTGTTTGGTTTCAACAGTTCCCAGCCATAGATTTAGTGGTGCAGCAACATACTTCTCATTATCTCTCTCCTCAACATCTGAGTTGCTGTAATAATAAGCATCTGGGCCTTTGAAATCAGTGGATTTTATGATGTTCACGAATGTGAAAATCTAATAACCACCTAAAGAGGGAAGTTTGGACACTCAAATAAACACGTCACTCCACAATACACTGTTAGCTCCCAACTGCTCCTGTCTAGAAATTGGTGTTCCTTTTTATTTGACCCTCCGTCCTATCGGCGGTGATCACGCTGATGTCCTTCAAACATGGTGGTGAGCGAAGCAACATGTTGACTTTTCTGTCGACAACAGGCCCAGAGGAATGATACTTGAGATCTTCAGGGAGCCCTTAGTCAATGAATGTGGCTAAATACAGACAGCAAGTTAGAAGGAAATGAAAGAGGACAGAGGATAGAGACACGGGTTCAAGTCCCAGCACAACCATTCCCTGGTTTTGTAGGTACACGCGGCCGACTCGAACTGCAAGTGTCTCGGTGAACCCAGTGTTCCCTCTGCAGCCTAGATACTTTGCAGGATTTTGGGGAGCATAGTGTAGGAAAGTGATATAGGGTATATGGTTAACTGTTCTGCACACATGGACAGATGGACAGACAAAAGGATGATTGATTGAGTGATTGATAAATAGATAGACAGAAAGAAAGATAGATATAGGTACATATCGATTAGCACAAAGCTACTGCTCAAAACAAGGAGAGCAATGGTGAAAGCACATTGCAAAACTACAAACAAAAAAGAAGAATGAAATCCAGTTTAAAAAGTGCAGTAAGCAGCCATAAGAAGAAAACAAATCCAATCATTTGCAATAACGTGGATGGAGCTCGAGGGTATTACGCTCAGTCAAATAGTCCAGGCGGAGAAATACATGTACCAAATGATTTCACTCATGTGTGGAGTATGATAACAAAGAAAAACTGAAGGAATAGACAGCAGCAGACTCACAGAACCCGAGAGTGGACCTACAGTTACCAAAGAGAAAGGGACTGGGTAGGGTTTGTGGGAAGGGAGTAATAAGTGCGGGGAAAAAGAATGGGGGCATTAGGATTAGCATGTATAATGTGTAGGGTGGGGTGTCATGGGTAGGGCTGTACAACACAGAGAAGACATGTAGTGATTCTACAGCATCTTAGTACATGCTGACGGAGAGCGGCTGTAACTGGGATTTGGGGTGACTTGGTGAAGAGGGTAGACAGAATAACATAATTTTCTGCATGTGATTGTATATTAATGAGAACAAAAAGAATTTCAAAGTGCAGTAAGAGCACAGCTCTCAAATATCAGAATAAAAGTACAGCCTTTGAGTGCTCCAATCAAAAGACACAGGGTTAGAAGAACTGATGAAAACTCAAGACCACCTACGTGCTCCCTTACTGGAGACTCACTTGAGATCCAAGGACACAGACAAACTACAAGCTGAAGGGGCGGGGACAGGTACCCTACACAAGTGAAACTGAGAAACAAAGAAAAAAATGGATTCTGTTTTGGACCCCAGAGAGAGTCAGTAGAAAATAGCCCTATCTAGCCACCGTGAATTCTTTTTGTTTGGTTTCAGCAGTGCTCAGGCATAGATTTAGTGGTGCAGCAACTTCCTTCTCATTTCCTCTCACCTCAACAAATGAATTGCTGTAATAATATGCGTCTGGGCATTTATAATCATTGCTTTTTATGATGTTCACGAATGTAAAGAAGTAATAACCACCTAAAGAGGGAAGTTTGGACACTCAAATAAACACTTCACTCCACAACACACTCTTTGTTCCCAACTGCTCCTGTCCAGAAATAGGTCTTAATTCATATTTGTCCCTCCACCTATCAGCAGTGATCACGCCAATGTCCCTCAAACATGGTGGTGTGCAAAGTGCCAAGTACACTTTTCTGTCGACAACAGGCCCAGACGAAGGATACTTGTGGTCTTCAGGGATCACTTACTCACTGAATGTGGCTAAATAAAGTCAACAAGCGAGCAGGAAGTATAAGAGGACAGAGGACAAAGATACGGGTTCAAGTCCTTTCACCTCCATTTACTGGTTTGGTAAGCACACTCTGCTGACTCTACCTGAAAGCGTATCGGTGAACACAGTGCTCTCCTTATGGCTTAGTTACCTTGCAAGGTTTCTGGAAGCATAATGTAGGGAAGAGACATAGGCTATGTTGTTAACTGTTCTGTACATAAGGATAGATGGGCAGACAAAAAGATGATTGTTTCATAGATAGATAGGTAGACAGACGACAGTTGAAAGGGAGATAGATAGGTACATAGATTAATAGATGATAGACATCATAGATAGATGATAGGAAGTTAGATAGATAGATACATAGATAGATACATAGATACATAGATATATACATACATAGATACATAGATAGACAGACAGACCTTTAGATAGATAGATACAGATACATGTCGATTGACACAAAGCTACTGTTCATAACCAGGAGTTGAATGGTGAATAACATAGCTAAACTACAAACAAAAAGGAAGAATGAAATAAAGTTTAAAAAGTGCAGTAAGCAGCCTTAAGAAGAAAACAAACACTACCATTTGCAATGACGTGGATGGAGCAAGACGGTAGTATGTTCAGAAAAATAGGGCAGGCGGATAAAGGCAAGTACCAAGTGATTTCACTCATGTGTGGAGTATAACAACAAAGAAAAACTGAAGTAAAAAAACAGCAGCAGACTCACAGAACCCGAGAGTTGACTAAAAGTAACCAAAGGAAAAAGGACTGGGCTTGGTGAGTCTGAAGGGAGGGATAAGTGTGGGGAGAAAGAATGGGGGCATTAAGTTTAGCATGTATAATGCGCGGGGTCGGGTGTGCATGGGGAGTACTGTACAACACAGAGAAGACTAGTTGAGATCATATAGCATTTTACTAATCACTGATGGACAGTGACTGTAACGGGGACTTTTGGGGGGGACATGGTGAAGGGGTCTACAGCATCCAACTACGCTGATCGACAGTGACTGAATAGGTTTTTCGGGGGGAATTGGTGAAGGGGGAGCATAGTAAATATAATGTTCTTCACGTGATTGTAGATTAATGATAATAAATATTCTTTAAGTGCAATAAGTGCACAGCTCTGAATCATCAGAATAAAAGGTCAGGCACTGAGTGCTGCAAACAAAAGACACAGGGATAAAAGAAGGGATGAAAACTCAAGACACCTACGTGCTTACTTACAGGAGACTCACTTGAGATCCAAGCACACAGACAAACTGCAAGCCGAAGGTGTGTGGACAAGTACCCTACACGAGTGAAACGGAAAATCAAACAATCAAGCAAATGGATTCTGTTTGAGTCCCCAGAGACAGTCAGCAGAAAATAGCCCTATCTGGCCACCGTGAATTCTTTTTGTTTGGTTTCAACAGTTCCCAGCCATAGATTTAGTGGTGCAGCAACATACTTCTCATTATCTCTCTCCTCAACATCTGAGTTGCTGTAATAATAAGCATCTGGGCCTTTGAAATCAGTGGATTTTATGATGTTCACGAATGTGAAAATCTAATAACCACCTAAAGAGGGAAGTTTGGACACTCAAATAAACACGTCACTCCACAATACACTGTTAGCTCCCAACTGCTCCTGTCTAGAAATTGGTGTTCCTTTTTATTTGACCCTCCGTCCTATCGGCGGTGATCACGCTGATGTCCTTCAAACATGGTGGTGAGCGAAGCAACATGTTGACTTTTCTGTCGACAACAGGCCCAGAGGAATGATACTTGATATCTTCAGGGAGCCCTTAGTCAATGAATGTGGCTAAATACAGACAGCAAGTTAGAAGGAAATGAAAGAGGACAGAGGATAGAGACACGGGTTCAAGTCCCAGCACAACCATTCCCTGGTTTTGTAGGTACACGCGGCCGACTCGAACTGCAAGTGTCTCGGTGAACCCAGTGTTCCCTCTGCAGCCTAGATACTTTGCAGGATTTTGGGGAGCATAGTGTAGGAAAGTGATATAGGGTATATGGTTAACTGTTCTGCACACATGGACAGAAGGACAGACAAAAGGATGATTGATTGAGTGATTGATAAATAGATAGACAGAAAGAAAGATAGATATAGGTACATATCGATTAGCACAAAGCTACTGCTCAAAACAAGGAGAGCAATGGTGAAAGCACATTGCAAAACTACAAACAAAAAAGAAGAATGAAATCCAGTTTAAAAAGTGCAGTAAGCAGCCATAAGAAGAAAACAAATCCAATCATTTGCAATAACGTGGATGGAGCTCGAGGGTATTACGCTCAGTCAAATAGTCCAGGCGGAGAAATACATGTACCAAATGATTTCACTCATGTGTGGAGTATGATAACAAAGAAAAACTGAAGGAATAGACAGCAGCAGACTCACAGAACCCGAGAGTGGACCTACAGTTACCAAAGAGAAAGGGACTGGGTAGGGTTTGTGGGAAGGGAGTAATAAGTGCGGGGAAAAAGAATGGGGGCATTAGGATTAGCATGTATAATGTGTAGGGTGGGGTGTCATGGGTAGGGCTGTACAACACAGAGAAGACATGTAGTGATTCTACAGCATCTTAGTACATGCTGACGGAGAGCGGCTGTAACTGGGATTTGGGGTGACTTGGTGAAGAGGGTAGACAGAATAACATAATTTTCTGCATGTGATTGTATATTAATGAGAACAAAAAGAATTTCAAAGTGCAGTAAGAGCACAGCTCTCAAATATCAGAATAAAAGTACAGCCTTTGAGTGCTCCAATCAAAAGACACAGGGTTAGAAGAACTGATGAAAACTCAAGACCACCTACGTGCTCCCTTACTGGAGACTCACTTGAGATCCAAGGACACAGACAAACTACAAGCTGAAGGGGCGGGGACAGGTACCCTACACAAGTGAAACTGAGAAACAAAGAAAGAAATGGATTCTGTTTTGGACCCCAGAGAGAGTCAGTAGAAAATAGCCCTATCTAGCCACCGTGAATTCTTTTTGTTTGGTTTCAGCAGTGCTCAGGCATAGATTTAGTGGTGCAGCAACTTCCTTCTCATTTGCTCTCACCTCAACAAATGAATTGCTGTAATAATATGCGTCTGGGCATTTATAATCATTGCTTTTTATGATGTTCACGAATGTAAAGAAGTAATAACCACCTAAAGAGGGAAGTTTGGACACTCAAATAAACACTTCACTCCACAACACACTCTTTGTTCCCAACTGCTCCTGTCCAGAAATAGGTGTTAATTCATATTTGTCCCTCCACCTATCAGCAGTGATCACGCCAATGTCCCTCAAACATGGTGGTGTGCAAAGTGCCAAGTACACTTTTCTGTCGACAACAGGCCCAGACGAAGGATACTTGTGGTCTTCAGGGATCACTTACTCACTGAATGTGGCTAAATAAAGTCAACAAGCGAGCAGGAAGTATAAGAGGACAGAGGACAAAGATACGGGTTCAAGTCCTTTCACCTCCATTTACTGGTTTGGTAAGCACACTCTGCTGACTCTACCTGAAAGCGTATCGGTGAACACAGTGCTCTCCTTATGGCTTAGTTACCTTGCAAGGTTTCTGGAAGCATAATGTAGGGAAGAGACATAGGCTATGTTGTTAACTGTTCTGTACATAAGGATAGATGGGCAGACAAAAAGATGATTGTTTCATAGATAGATAGGTAGACAGACGACAGGTGAAAGAGAGATAGATAGGTACATAGATTAATAGATGATAGACATCATAGATAGATGATAGGAAGTTAGATAGATAGATACATAGATAGATACATAGATACATAGATATATACATACATAGATACATAGATAGACAGACAGACCTTTAGATAGATAGATACAGATGCATGTCGATTGACACAAAGCTATTGTTCATAACCAGGAGTTGAATGGTGAATAACATAGCTAAACTACAAACAAAAAGGAAGAATGAAATAAAGTTTAAAAAGTGCAGTAAGCAGCCTTAAGAAGAAAACAAATACTACCATTTGCAATGACGTGGATGGAGCAAGACGGTAGTATGTTCAGAAAAATAGGACAGGCGGATAAAGGCAAGTACCAAGTGATTTCACTCATGTGTGGAGTATAACAACAAAGAAAAACTGAAGTAAAAAAACAGCAGCAGACTCACAGAACCCGAGAGTTGACTAAAAGTAACCAAAGGAAAAAGGACTGGGCAGGGTGAGTCTGAAGGGAGGGATAAGTGTGGGGAGAAAGAATGGGGCCATTAAGTTCAGCATGTATAATGCGAGGGGTCAGGTGTGCATGGGGAGTACTGTACAACACAGAGAAGACTAGTAGAGATCATATAGCATCTTACTACTCACTGATGGACAGTGACTGTAACGGGGACTTTTGGGGGGGACATATGAAGGGGTCTACAGCATCCAACTACGCGGATCGACAGAGAATGAAGAGGTTTTTCGGGGGTACTTGGTGAAGGGGGGAGCATAGTAAACATAATGTTCTTCACGTGATTGTAGATTAATGATAAAAAATATTCTTTAAGTGCAATAAGTGCACAGCTCTGAATCATCAGAATAAAAGGTCAGGCACTGAGTGCTGCAAACAAAAGACACAGGGATAAAAGAAGGGATGAAAACTCAAGACACCTACGTGCTTACTTACAGGAGACTCACTTGAGATCCAAGGACACAGACAAACTACAAGCCGAAGGTGTGTGGACAAGTACCCTACACGAGTGAAACGGAAAATCAAACAATCAAGCAAATGGATTCTGTTTGAGTCCCCAGAGACAGTCAGCAGAAAATAGCCCTATCTGGCCACCGTGAATTCTTTTTGTTTGGTTTCAACAGTTCCCAGCCATAGATTTAGTGGTGCAGCAACATACTTCTCATTATCTCTCTCCTCAACATCTGAGTTGCTGTAATAATAAGCATCTGGGCCTTTGAAATCAGTGGATTTTATGATGTTCACGAATGTGAAAATCTAATAACCACCTAAAGAGGGAAGTTTGGACACTCAAATAAACACGTCACTCCACAATACACTGTTAGCTCCCAACTGCTCCTGTCTAGAAATTGGTGTTCCTTTTTATTTGACCCTCCGTCCTATCGGCGGTGATCACGCTGATGTCCTTCAAACATGGTGGTGAGCGAAGCAACATGTTGACTTTTCTGTCGACAACAGGCCCAGAGGAATGATACTTGAGATCTTCAGGGAGCCCTTAGTCAATGAATGTGGCTAAATACAGACAGCAAGTTAGAAGGAAATGAAAGAGGACAGAGGATAGAGACACGGGTTCAAGTCCCAGCACAACCATTCCCTGGTTTTGTAGGTACACGCGGCCGACTCGAACTGCAAGTGTCTCGGTGAACCCAGTGTTCCCTCTGCAGCCTAGATACTTTGCAGGATTTTGGGGAGCATAGTGTAGGAAAGTGATATAGGGTATATGGTTAACTGTTCTGCACACATGGACAGATGGACAGACAAAAGGATGATTGATTGAGTGATTGATAAATAGATAGACAGAAAGAAAGATAGATATAGGTACATATCGATTAGCACAAAGCTACTGCTCAAAACAAGGAGAGCAATGGTGAAAGCACATTGCAAAACTACAAACAAAAAAGAAGAATGAAATCCAGTTTAAAAAGTGCAGTAAGCAGCCATAAGAAGAAAACAAATCCAATCATTTGCAATAACGTGGATGGAGCTCGAGGGTATTACGCTCAGTCAAATAGTCCAGGCGGAGAAATACATGTACCAAATGATTTCACTCATGTGTGGAGTATGATAACAAAGAAAAACTGAAGGAATAGACAGCAGCAGACTCACAGAACCCGAGAGTGGACCTACAGTTACCAAAGAGAAAGGGACTGGGTAGGGTTTGTGGGAAGGGAGTAATAAGTGCGGGGAAAAAGAATGGGGGCATTAGGATTAGCATGTATAATGTGTAGGGTGGGGTGTCATGGGTAGGGCTGTACAACACAGAGAAGACATGTAGTGATTCTACAGCATCTTAGTACATGCTGACGGAGAGCGGCTGTAACTGGGATTTGGGGTGACTTGGTGAAGAGGGTAGACAGAATAACATAATTTTCTGCATGTGATTGTATATTAATGAGAACAAAAAGAATTTCAAAGTGCAGTAAGAGCACAGCTCTCAAATATCAGAATAAAAGTACAGCCTTTGAGTGCTCCAATCAAAAGACACAGGGTTAGAAGAACTGATGAAAACTCAAGACCACCTACGTGCTCCCTTACTGGAGACTCACTTGAGATCCAAGGACACAGACAAACTACAAGCTGAAGGGGCGGGGACAGGTACCCTACACAAGTGAAACTGAGAAACAAAGAAAAAAATGGATTCTGTTTTGGACCCCAGAGAGAGTCAGTAGAAAATAGCCCTATCTAGCCACCGTGAATTCTTTTTGTTTGGTTTCAGCAGTGCTCAGGCATAGATTTAGTGGTGCAGCAACTTCCTTCTCATTTCCTCTCACCTCAACAAATGAATTGCTGTAATAATATGCGTCTGGGCATTTATAATCATTGCTTTTTATGATGTTCACGAATGTAAAGAAGTAATAACCACCTAAAGAGGGAAGTTTGGACACTCAAATAAACACTTCACTCCACAACACACTCTTTGTTCCCAACTGCTCCTGTCCAGAAATAGGTCTTAATTCATATTTGTCCCTCCACCTATCAGCAGTGATCACGCCAATGTCCCTCAAACATGGTGGTGTGCAAAGTGCCAAGTACACTTTTCTGTCGACAACAGGCCCAGACGAAGGATACTTGTGGTCTTCAGGGATCACTTACTCACTGAATGTGGCTAAATAAAGTCAACAAGCGAGCAGGAAGTATAAGAGGACAGAGGACAAAGATACGGGTTCAAGTCCTTTCACCTCCATTTACTGGTTTGGTAAGCACACTCTGCTGACTCTACCTGAAAGCGTATCGGTGAACACAGTGCTCTCCTTATGGCTTAGTTACCTTGCAAGGTTTCTGGAAGCATAATGTAGGGAAGAGACATAGGCTATGTTGTTAACTGTTCTGTACATAAGGATAGATGGGCAGACAAAAAGATGATTGTTTCATAGATAGATAGGTAGACAGACGACAGTTGAAAGGGAGATAGATAGGTACATAGATTAATAGATGATAGACATCATAGATAGATGATAGGAAGTTAGATAGATAGATACATAGATAGATACATAGATACATAGATATATACATACATAGATACATAGATAGACAGACAGACCTTTAGATAGATAGATACAGATACATGTCGATTGACACAAAGCTACTGTTCATAACCAGGAGTTGAATGGTGAATAACATAGCTAAACTACAAACAAAAAGGAAGAATGAAATAAAGTTTAAAAAGTGCAGTAAGCAGCCTTAAGAAGAAAACAAACACTACCATTTGCAATGACGTGGATGGAGCAAGACGGTAGTATGTTCAGAAAAATAGGGCAGGCGGATAAAGGCAAGTACCAAGTGATTTCACTCATGTGTGGAGTATAACAACAAAGAAAAACTGAAGTAAAAAAACAGCAGCAGACTCACAGAACCCGAGAGTTGACTAAAAGTAACCAAAGGAAAAAGGACTGGGCTTGGTGAGTCTGAAGGGAGGGATAAGTGTGGGGAGAAAGAATGGGGGCATTAAGTTTAGCATGTATAATGCGCGGGGTCGGGTGTGCATGGGGAGTACTGTACAACACAGAGAAGACTAGTTGAGATCATATAGCATTTTACTAATCACTGATGGACAGTGACTGTAACGGGGACTTTTGGGGGGGACATGGTGAAGGGGTCTACAGCATCCAACTACGCTGATCGACAGTGACTGAATAGGTTTTTCGGGGGGAATTGGTGAAGGGGGAGCATAGTAAATATAATGTTCTTCACGTGATTGTAGATTAATGATAATAAATATTCTTTAAGTGCAATAAGTGCACAGCTCTGAATCATCAGAATAAAAGGTCAGGCACTGAGTGCTGCAAACAAAAGACACAGGGATAAAAGAAGGGATGAAAACTCAAGACACCTACGTGCTTACTTACAGGAGACTCACTTGAGATCCAAGCACACAGACAAACTGCAAGCCGAAGGTGTGTGGACAAGTACCCTACACGAGTGAAACGGAAAATCAAACAATCAAGCAAATGGATTCTGTTTGAGTCCCCAGAGACAGTCAGCAGAAAATAGCCCTATCTGGCCACCGTGAATTCTTTTTGTTTGGTTTCAACAGTTCCCAGCCATAGATTTAGTGGTGCAGCAACATACTTCTCATTATCTCTCTCCTCAACATCTGAGTTGCTGTAATAATAAGCATCTGGGCCTTTGAAATCAGTGGATTTTATGATGTTCACGAATGTGAAAATCTAATAACCACCTAAAGAGGGAAGTTTGGACACTCAAATAAACACGTCACTCCACAATACACTGTTAGCTCCCAACTGCTCCTGTCTAGAAATTGGTGTTCCTTTTTATTTGACCCTCCGTCCTATCGGCGGTGATCACGCTGATGTCCTTCAAACATGGTGGTGAGCGAAGCAACATGTTGACTTTTCTGTCGACAACAGGCCCAGAGGAATGATACTTGATATCTTCAGGGAGCCCTTAGTCAATGAATGTGGCTAAATACAGACAGCAAGTTAGAAGGAAATGAAAGAGGACAGAGGATAGAGACACGGGTTCAAGTCCCAGCACAACCATTCCCTGGTTTTGTAGGTACACGCGGCCGACTCGAACTGCAAGTGTCTCGGTGAACCCAGTGTTCCCTCTGCAGCCTAGATACTTTGCAGGATTTTGGGGAGCATAGTGTAGGAAAGTGATATAGGGTATATGGTTAACTGTTCTGCACACATGGACAGAAGGACAGACAAAAGGATGATTGATTGAGTGATTGATAAATAGATAGACAGAAAGAAAGATAGATATAGGTACATATCGATTAGCACAAAGCTACTGCTCAAAACAAGGAGAGCAATGGTGAAAGCACATTGCAAAACTACAAACAAAAAAGAAGAATGAAATCCAGTTTAAAAAGTGCAGTAAGCAGCCATAAGAAGAAAACAAATCCAATCATTTGCAATAACGTGGATGGAGCTCGAGGGTATTACGCTCAGTCAAATAGTCCAGGCGGAGAAATACATGTACCAAATGATTTCACTCATGTGTGGAGTATGATAACAAAGAAAAACTGAAGGAATAGACAGCAGCAGACTCACAGAACCCGAGAGTGGACCTACAGTTACCAAAGAGAAAGGGACTGGGTAGGGTTTGTGGGAAGGGAGTAATAAGTGCGGGGAAAAAGAATGGGGGCATTAGGATTAGCATGTATAATGTGTAGGGTGGGGTGTCATGGGTAGGGCTGTACAACACAGAGAAGACATGTAGTGATTCTACAGCATCTTAGTACATGCTGACGGAGAGCGGCTGTAACTGGGATTTGGGGTGACTTGGTGAAGAGGGTAGACAGAATAACATAATTTTCTGCATGTGATTGTATATTAATGAGAACAAAAAGAATTTCAAAGTGCAGTAAGAGCACAGCTCTCAAATATCAGAATAAAAGTACAGCCTTTGAGTGCTCCAATCAAAAGACACAGGGTTAGAAGAACTGATGAAAACTCAAGACCACCTACGTGCTCCCTTACTGGAGACTCACTTGAGATCCAAGGACACAGACAAACTACAAGCTGAAGGGGCGGGGACAGGTACCCTACACAAGTGAAACTGAGAAACAAAGAAAGAAATGGATTCTGTTTTGGACCCCAGAGAGAGTCAGTAGAAAATAGCCCTATCTAGCCACCGTGAATTCTTTTTGTTTGGTTTCAGCAGTGCTCAGGCATAGATTTAGTGGTGCAGCAACTTCCTTCTCATTTGCTCTCACCTCAACAAATGAATTGCTGTAATAATATGCGTCTGGGCATTTATAATCATTGCTTTTTATGATGTTCACGAATGTAAAGAAGTAATAACCACCTAAAGAGGGAAGTTTGGACACTCAAATAAACACTTCACTCCACAACACACTCTTTGTTCCCAACTGCTCCTGTCCAGAAATAGGTGTTAATTCATATTTGTCCCTCCACCTATCAGCAGTGATCACGCCAATGTCCCTCAAACATGGTGGTGTGCAAAGTGCCAAGTACACTTTTCTGTCGACAACAGGCCCAGACGAAGGATACTTGTGGTCTTCAGGGATCACTTACTCACTGAATGTGGCTAAATAAAGTCAACAAGCGAGCAGGAAGTATAAGAGGACAGAGGACAAAGATACGGGTTCAAGTCCTTTCACCTCCATTTACTGGTTTGGTAAGCACACTCTGCTGACTCTACCTGAAAGCGTATCGGTGAACACAGTGCTCTCCTTATGGCTTAGTTACCTTGCAAGGTTTCTGGAAGCATAATGTAGGGAAGAGACATAGGCTATGTTGTTAACTGTTCTGTACATAAGGAAAGATGGGCAGACAAAAAGATGATTGTTTCATAGATAGATAGGTAGACAGACGACAGGTGAAAGAGAGATAGATAGGTACATAGATTAATAGATGATAGACATCATAGATAGATGATAGGAAGTTAGATAGATAGATACATAGATAGATACATAGATACATAGATATATACATACATAGATACATAGATAGACAGACAGACCTTTAGATAGATAGATACAGATGCATGTCGATTGACACAAAGCTATTGTTCATAACCAGGAGTTGAATGGTGAATAACATAGCTAAACTACAAACAAAAAGGAAGAATGAAATAAAGTTTAAAAAGTGCAGTAAGCAGCCTTAAGAAGAAAACAAATACTACCATTTGCAATGACGTGGATGGAGCAAGACGGTAGTATGTTCAGAAAAATAGGGCAGGCGGATAAAGGCAAGTACCAAGTGATTTCACTCAGGTGTGGAGTATAACAACAAAGAAAAACTGAAGTAAAAAAACAGCAGCAGACTCACAGAACCCGAGAGTTGACTAAAAGTAACCAAAGGAAAAAGGACTGGGCAGGGTGAGTCTGAAGGGAGGGATAAGTGTGGGGAGAAAGAATGGGGCCATTAAGTTCAGCATGTATAATGCGAGGGCTCAGGTGTGCATGGGGAGTACTGTACAACACAGAGAAGACTAGTAGAGATCATATAGCATCTTACTACTCACTGATGGACAGTGACTGTAACGGGGACTTTTGGGGGGGACATATGAAGGGGTCTACAGCATCCAACTACGCGGATCGACAGAGAATGAAGAGGTTTTTCGGGGGGACTTGGTGAAGGGGGGAGCATAGTAAACATAATGTTCTTCACGTGATTGTAGATTAATGATAAAAAATATTCTTTAAGTGCAATAAGTGCACAGCTCTGAATCATCAGAATAAAAGGTCAGGCACTGAGTGCTGCAAACAAAAGACACAGGGATAAAAGAAGGGATGAAAACTCAAGACACCTACGTGCTTACTTACAGGAGACTCACTTGAGATCCAAGGACACAGACAAACTACAAGCCGAAGGTGTGTGGACAAGTACCCTACACGAGTGAAACGGAAAATCAAACAATCAAGCAAATGGATTCTGTTTGAGTCCCCAGAGACAGTCAGCAGAAAATAGCCCTATCTGGCCACCGTGAATTCTTTTTGTTTGGTTTCAACAGTTCCCAGCCATAGATTTAGTGGTGCAGCAACATACTTCTCATTATCTCTCTCCTCAACATCTGAGTTGCTGTAATAATAAGCATCTGGGCCTTTGAAATCAGTGGATTTTATGATGTTCACGAATGTGAAAATCTAATAACCACCTAAAGAGGGAAGTTTGGACACTCAAATAAACACGTCACTCCACAATACACTGTTAGCTCCCAACTGCTCCTGTCTAGAAATTGGTGTTCCTTTTTATTTGACCCTCCGTCCTATCGGCGGTGATCACGCTGATGTCCTTCAAACATGGTGGTGAGCGAAGCAACATGTTGACTTTTCTGTCGACAACAGGCCCAGAGGAATGATACTTGATATCTTCAGGGAGCCCTTAGTCAATGAATGTGGCTAAATACAGACAGCAAGTTAGAAGGAAATGAAAGAGGACAGAGGATAGAGACACGGGTTCAAGTCCCAGCACAACCATTCCCTGGTTTTGTAGGTACACGCGGCCGACTCGAACTGCAAGTGTCTCGGTGAACCCAGTGTTCCCTCTGCAGCCTAGATACTTTGCAGGATTTTGGGGAGCATAGTGTAGGAAAGTGATATAGGGTATATGGTTAACTGTTCTGCACACATGGACAGATGGACAGACAAAAGGATGATTGATTGAGTGATTGATAAATAGATAGACAGAAAGAAAGATAGATATAGGTACATATCGATTAGCACAAAGCTACTGCTCAAAACAAGGAGAGCAATGGTGAAAGCACATTGCAAAACTACAAACAAAAAAGAAGAATGAAATCCAGTTTAAAAAGTGCAGTAAGCAGCCATAAGAAGAAAACAAATCCAATCATTTGCAATAACGTGGATGGAGCTCGAGGGTATTACGCTCAGTCAAATAGTCCAGGCGGAGAAATACATGTACCAAATGATTTCACTCATGTGTGGAGTATGATAACAAAGAAAAACTGAAGGAATAGACAGCAGCAGACTCACAGAACCCGAGAGTGGACCTACAGTTACCAAAGAGAAAGGGACTGGGTAGGGTTTGTGGGAAGGGAGTAATAAGTGCGGGGAAAAAGAATGGGGGCATTAGGATTAGCATGTATAATGTGTAGGGTGCGGTGTCATGGGTAGGGCTGTACAACACAGAGAAGACATGTAGTGATTCTACAGCATCTTAGTACATGCTGACGGAGAGCGGCTGTAACTGGGATTTGGGGTGACTTGGTGAAGAGGGTAGACAGAATAACATAATTTTCTGCATGTGATTGTATATTAATGAGAACAAAAAGAATTTCAAAGTGCAGTAAGAGCACAGCTCTCAAATATCAGAATAAAAGTACAGCCTTTGAGTGCTCCAATCAAAAGACACAGGGTTAGAAGAACTGATGAAAACTCAAGACCACCTACGTGCTCCCTTACTGGAGACTCACTTGAGATCCAAGGACACAGACAAACTACAAGCTGAAGGGGCGGGGACAGGTACCCTACACAAGTGAAACTGAGAAACAAAGAAAGAAATGGATTCTGTTTTGGACCCCAGAGAGAGTCAGTAGAAAATAGCCCTATCTAGCCACCGTGAAATCTTTTTGTTTGGTTTCAGCAGTGCTCAGGCATAGATTTAGTGGTGCAGCAACTTCCTTCTCATTTGCTCTCACCTCAACAAATGAATTGCTGTAATAATATGCGTCTGGGCATTTATAATCATTGCTTTTTATGATGTTCACGAATGTAAAGAAGTAATAACCACCTAAAGAGGGAAGTTTGGACACTCAAATAAACACTTCACTCCACAACACACTCTTTGTTCCCAACTGCTCCTGTCCAGAAATAGGTCTTAATTCATATTTGTCCCTCCACCTATCAGCAGTGATCATGCCAATGTCCCTCAAACATGGTGGTGTGCAAAGTGCCAAGTACACTTTTCTGTCGACAACAGGCCCAGACGAAGGATACTTGTGGTCTTCAGGGATCACTTACTCACTGAATGTGGTTAAATAAAGTCAACAAGCGAGCAGGAAGTATAAGAGGACAGAGGACAAAGATACGGGTTCAAGTCCTTTCACCTCCATTTACTGGTTTGGTTAGCACACTCTGCTGACTCTACCTGAAAGCGTATCGGTGAACACAGTGCTCTCCTTATGGCTTAGTTACCTTGCAAGGTTTCTGGAAGCATAATGTAGGGAAGAGACATAGGCTATGTTGTTAACTGTTCTGTACATAAGGATAGATGGGCAGACAAAAAGATGATTGTTTCATAGATAGATAGGTAGACAGACGACAGGTGAAAGAGAGATAGATAGGTACATAGATTAATAGATGATAGACATCATAGATAGATGATAGGAAGTTAGATAGATAGATACATAGATAGATACATAGATACATAGATATATACATACATAGATACATAGATAGACAGACAGATCTTTAGATAGATAGATACAGATGCATGTCGATTGACACAAAGCTATTGTTCATAACCAGGAGTTGAATGGTGAATAACATAGCTAAACTACAAACAAAAAGGAAGAATGAAATAAAGTTTAAAAAGTGCAGTAAGCAGCCTTAAGAAGAAAACAAACACTACCATTTGCAATGACGTGGATGGAGCAAGACGGTAGTATGTTCAGAAAAATAGGGCAGGCGGATAAAGGCAAGTACCAAGTGATTTCACTCATGTGTGGAGTATAACAACAAAGAAAAACTGAAGTAAAAAAACAGCAGCAGACTCACAGAACCCGAGAGTTGACTAAAAGTAACCAAAGAAAAATGGACTGGGCAGGGTGAGTCTGAAGGGAGGGATAAGTGTGGGGAGAAAGAATGGGGCCATTAAGTTCAGCATGTATAATGCGAGGGGTCAGGTGTGCATGGGGAGTACTGTACAACACAGAGAAGACTAGTAGAGATCATATAGCATCTTACTACTCACTGATGGACAGTGACTGTAACGGGGACTTTTGGGGGGGACATATGAAGGGGTCAACAGCATCCAACTACGCGGATCGACAGAGAATGAAGAGGTTTTTCGGGGGGACTTGGTGAAGGGGGGAGCATAGTAAACATAATGTTCTTCACGTGATTGTAGATTAATGATAAAAAATATTCTTTAAGTGCAATAAGTGCACAGCTCTGAATCATCAGAATAAAAGGTCAGGCACTGAGTGCTGCAAACAAAAGACACAGGGATAAAAGAAGGGATGAAAACTCAAGACACCTACGTGCTTACTTACAGGAGACTCACTTGAGATCCAAGGACACACACAAACTACAAGCCGAAGGTGTGTGGACAAGTACCCTACACGAGTGAAACGGAAAATCAAACAATCAAGCAAATGGATTCTGTTTGAGTCCCCAGAGACAGTCAGCAGAAAATAGCCCTATCTGGCCACCGTGAATTCTTTTTGTTTGGTTTCAACAGTTCCCAGCCATAGATTTAGTGGTGCAGCAACATACTTCTCATTTTCTCTCACCTCAACATCTGAGTTGCTGTAATAATAAGCATCTGGGCCATTGAAATCAGTGGATTTTATGATGTTCACGAATGTGAAAATCTAATAACCACCTAAAGAGGGAAGTTTGGACACTCAAATAAACACGTCACTCCACAATACACTGTTAGCTCCCAACTGCTCCTGTCTAGAAATTGGTGTTCCTTTTTATTTGACCCTCCGTCCTATCGGCGGTGATCACGCTGATGTCCTTCAAACATGGTGGTGAGCGAAGCAACATGTTGACTTTTCTGTCGACAACAGGCCCAGAGGAATGATACTTGAGATCTTCAGGGAGCCCTTAGTCAATGAATGTGGCTAAATACAGACAGCAAGTTAGAAGGAAATGAAAGAGGACAGAGGATAGAGACACGGGTTCAAGTCCCAGCACAACCATTCCCTGGTTTTGTAGGTACACGCGGCCGACTCGAACTGCAAGTGTCTCGGTGAACCCAGTGTTCCCTCTGCAGCCTAGATACTTTGCAGGATTTTGGGGAGCATAGTGTAGGAAAGTGATATAGGGTATATGGTTAACTGTTCTGCACACATGGACAGATGGACAGACAAAAGGATGATTGATTGAGTGATTGATAAATAGATAGACAGAAAGAAAGATAGATATAGGTACATATCGATTAGCACAAAGCTACTGCTCAAAACAAGGAGAGCAATGGTGAAAGCACATTGCAAAACTACAAACAAAAAAGAAGAATGAAATCCAGTTTAAAAAGTGCAGTAAGCAGCCATAAGAAGAAAACAAATCCAATCATTTGCAATAACGTGGATGGAGCTCAAGGGTATTACGCTCAGTCAAATAGTCCAGGCGGAGAAATACATGTACCAAATGATTTCACTCATGTGTGGAGTATGATAACAAAGAAAAACTGAAGGAATAGACAGCAGCAGACTCACAGAACCCGAGAGTGGACCTACAGTTACCAAAGAGAAAGGGACTGGGTAGGGTTTGTGGGAAGGGAGTAATAAGTGCGGGGAAAAAGAATGGGGGCATTAGGATTAGCATGTATAATGTGTAGGGTGGGGTGTCATGGGTAGGGCTGTACAACACAGAGAAGACATGTAGTGATTCTACAGCATCTTAGTACATGCTGACGGAGAGCGGCTGTAACTGGGATTTGGGGTGACTTGGTGAAGAGGGTAGACAGAATAACATAATTTTCTGCATGTGATTGTATATTAATGAGAACAAAAAGAATTTCAAAGTGCAGTAAGAGCACAGCTCTCAAATATCAGAATAAAAGTACAGCCTTTGAGTGCTCCAATCAAAAGACACAGGGTTAGAAGAACTGATGAAAACTCAAGACCACCTACGTGCTCCCTTACTGGAGACTCACTTGAGATCCAAGGACACAGACAAACTACAAGCTGAAGGGGCGGGGACAGGTACCCTACACAAGTGAAACTGAGAAACAAAGAAAGAAATGGATTCTGTTTTGGACCCCAGAGAGAGTCAGTAGAAAATAGCCCTATCTAGCCACCGTGAAATCTTTTTGTTTGGTTTCAGCAGTGCTCAGGCATAGATTTAGTGGTGCAGCAACTTCCTTCTCATTTGCTCTCACCTCAACAAATGAATTGCTGTAATAATATGCGTCTGGGCATTTATAATCATTGCTTTTTATGATGTTCACGAATGTAAAGAAGTAATAACCACCTAAAGAGGGAAGTTTGGACACTCAAATAAACACTTCACTCCACAACACACTCTTTGTTCCCAACTGCTCCTGTCCAGAAATAGGTCTTAATTCATATTTGTCCCTCCACCTATCAGCAGTGATCACGCCAATGTCCCTCAAACATGGTGGTGTGCAAAGTGCCAAGTACACTTTTCTGTCGACAACAGGCCAAGACGAAGGATACTTGTGGTCTTCAGGGATCACTTACTCACTGAATGTGGCTAAATAAACTCAACAAGCGAGCAGGAAGTATAAGAGGACAGAGGACAAAGATACGGGTTCAAGTCCTTTCACCTCCATTTACTGGTTTGGTAAGCACACTCTGCTGACTCTACCTGAAAGCGTATCGGTGAACACAGTGCTCTCCTTATGGCTTAGTTACCTTGCAAGGTTTCTGGAAGCATAATGTAGGGAAGAGACATAGGCTATGTTGTTAACTGCTCTGTACATAAGGATAGATGGGCAGACAAAAAGATGATTGTTTCATAGATAGATAGGTAGACAGACGACAGGTGAAAGAGAGATAGATAGGTACATAGATTAATAGATGATAGACATCATAGATAGATGATAGGAAGTTAGATAGATAGATACATAGATAGATACATAGATACATAGATATATACATACATAGATACATAGATAGACAGACAGACCTTTAGATAGATAGATACAGATGCATGTCGATTGACACAAAGCTATTGTTCATAACCAGGAGTTGAAAGGTGAATAACATAGCTAAACTACAAACAAAAAGGAAGAATGAAATAAAGTTTAAAAAGTGCAGTAAGCAGCCTTAAGAAGAAAACAAATACTACCATTTGCAATGACGTGGATGGAGCAAGACGGTAGTATGTTCAGAAAAATAGGGCAGGCGGATAAAGGCAAGTACCAAGTGATTTCACTCATGTGTGGAGTATAACAACAAAGAAAAACTGAAGTAAAAAAACAGCAGCAGACTCACAGAACCCGAGAGTTGACTAAAAGTAACCAAAGGAAAAAGGACTGGACAGGGTGATTCTGAAGGGAGGGATAAGTGTGGGGAGAAAGAATGGGGCCATTAAGTTCAGCATGTATAATGCGAGGGGTCAGGTGTGCATGGGGAGTACTGTACAACACAGAGAAGACTAGTAGAGATCATATAGCATCTTACTACTCACTGATGGACAGTGACTGTAACGGGGACTTTTGGGGGGGACATATGAAGGGGTCTACAGCATCCAACTACGCGGATCGACAGAGAATGAAGAGGTTTTTCGGGGGGACTTGGTGAAGGGGGGAGCATAGTAAACATAATGTTCTTCACGTGATTGTAGATTAATGATAAAAAATATTCTTTAAGTGCAATAAGTGCACAGCTCTGAATCATCAGAATAAAAGGTCAGGCACTGAGTGCTGCAAACAAAAGACACAGGGATAAAAGAAGGGATGAAAACTCAAGACACCTACGTGATTACTTACAGGAGACTCACTTGAGATCCAAGGACACAGACAAACTACAAGCCGAAGGTGTGTGGACAAGTACCCTACACGAGTGAAACGGAAAATCAAACAATCAAGCAAATGGATTCTGTTTGAGTCCCCAGAGACAGTCAGCAGAAAATAGCCCTATCTGGCCACCGTGAATTCTTTTTGTTTGGTTTCAACAGTTCCCAGCCATAGATTTAGTGGTGCAGCAACATACTTCTCATTTTCTCTCACCTCAACATCTGAGTTGCTGTAATAATAAGCATCTGGGCCTTTGAAATCAGTGGATTTTATGATGTTCACGAATGTGAAAATCTAATAACCACCTAAAGAGGGAAGTTTGGACACTCAAATAAACACGTCACTCCACAATACACTGTTAGCTCCCAACTGCTCCTGTCTAGAAATTGGTGTTCCTTTTTATTTGACCCTCCGTCCTATCGGCGGTGATCACGCTGATGTCCTTCAAACATGGTGGTGAGCGAAGCAACATGTTGACTTTTCTGTCGACAACAGGCCCAGAGGAATGATACTTGAGATCTTCAGGGAGCCCTTAGTCAATGAATGTGGCTAAATACAGACAGCAAGTTAGAAGGAAATGAAAGAGGACAGAGGATAGAGACACGGGTTCAAGTCCCAGCACAACCATTCCCTGGTTTTGTAGGTACACGCGGCCGACTCGAACTGCAAGTGTCTCGGTGAACCCAGTGTTCCCTCTGCAGCCTAGATACTTTGCAGGATTTTGGGGAGCATAGTGTAGGAAAGTGATATAGGGTATATGGTTAACTGTTCTGCACACATGGACAGATGGACAGACAAAAGGATGATTGATTGAGTGATTGATAAATAGATAGACAGAAAGAAAGATAGATATAGGTACATATCGATTAGCACAAAGCTACTGCTCAAAACAAGGAGAGCAATGGTGAAAGCACATTGAAAAACTACAAACAAAGAAGAAGAATGAAATCCAGTTTAAAAAGTGCAGTAAGCAGCCATAAAAAGAAAACGAATCCAATCATTTGCAATAACGTGGATGGAGCTCGAGGGTATTACGCTCAGTCAAATAGTCCAGGCGGAGAAATACATGTACCAAATGATTTCACTCATGTGTGGAGTATGATAACAAAGAAAAACTGAAGGAATAGACAGCAGCAGACTCACAGAACCCGAGAGTGGACCTACAGTTACCAAAGAGAAATGGACTGGGTAGGGTTTGTGGGAAGGGAGTAATAAGTGCGGGGAAAAAGAATGGGGGCATTAGGATTAGCATGTATAATGTGTAGGGTGGGGTGTCATGGGTAGGGCTGTACAACACAGAGAAGACATGTAGTGATTCTACAGCATCTTAGTACATGCTGACGGAGAGCGGCTGTAACTGGGATTTGGGGTGACTTGGTGAAGAGGGTAGACAGAATAACATAATTTTCTGCATGTGATTGTATATTAATGAGAACAAAAAGAATTTCAAAGTGCAGTAAGAGCACAGCTCTCAAATATCAGAATAAAAGTACAGCCTTTGAGTGCTCCAATCAAAAGACACAGGGTTAGAAGAACTGATGAAAACTCAAGACCACCTACGTGCTCCCTTACTGGAGACTCACTTGAGATCCAAGGACACAGACAAACTACAAGCTGAAGGGGCGGGGACAGGTACCCTACACAAGTGAAACTGAGAAACAAAGAAAGAAATGGATTCTGTTTTGGACCCCAGAGAGAGTCAGTAGAAAATAGCCCTATCTAGCCACCGTGAATTCTTTTTGTTTGGTTTCAGCAGTGCTCAGGCATAGATTTAGTGGTGCAGCAACTTCCTTCTCATTTGCTCTCACCTCAACAAATGAATTGCTGTAATAATATGCGTCTGGGCATTTATAATCATTGCTTTTCATGATGTTCACGAATATAAAGAAGTAATAACCACCTAAAGAGGGAAGTTTGGACACTCAAATAAACACTTCACTCCACAACACACTCTTTGTTCCCAACTGCTCCTGTCCAGAAATAGGTCTTAATTCATATTTGTCCCTCCACCTATCAGCAGTGATCACGCCAATGTCCCTCAAACATGGTGGTGTGCAAAGGTCCAAGTACACATTTTTCTCGACAACAGGCCCAGACGAAGGATACTTGTGGTCTTCAGGGATCACTTACACATAGAATGTGGCTAAATAAAGTCAACAAGTGAGCAGGAAGTATAAGAGGACAGAGGACAAAGATACGGGTTCAAGTCCTTTCACCTCCATTTACTGGTTTGGTAAGCACACTCTGCTGACTCTACCTGAAAGCGTATCGGTGAACACAGTGCTCTCCTTATGGCTTAGTTACCTTGCAAGGTTTCTGGAAGCATAATGTAGGGAAGAGACATAGGCTATGTTGTTAACTGTTCTGTACATAAGGATAGATGGGCAGACAAAAAGATGATTGTTTCATAGACAGATAGGTTGACAGACGACAGGTGAAAGAGAGATAGATAGGTACATAGATTAATAGATGATAGACATCATAGATAGATGATAGGAATTTAGATAGATAGATACATAGATAGATACATAGATACATAGATATATACATACATAGATACATAGATAGACAGACAGACCTTTAGATAGATAGATACAGATGCATGTCGATTGACACAAAGCTATTGTTCATAACCAGGAGTTGAATGGTGAATAACATAGCTAAACTACAAACAAAAAGGAAGAATGAAATAAAGTTTAAAAAGTGCAGTAAGCAGCCTTAAGAAGAAAACAAACACTACCATTTGCAATGACGTGGATGGAGCAAGACGGTAGTATGTTCAGAAAAATAGGGCAGGCGGATAAAGGCAAGTACCAAGTGATTTCACTCATGTGTGGAGTATAACAACAAAGAAAAACTGAAGTAAAAAAACAGCAGCAGACTCACAGAACCCGAGACTTGACTAAAAGTAACCAAAGGAAAAAGGACTGGGCATTGTGAGTCTGAAGGGAGGGATAAGTGTGGGGAGAAAGAATGGGGCCATTAAGTTTAGCATGTATAATGCGAGGAGTCAGGTGTGCATGGTTAGTACTGTACAACATAGAGAAGACTAGTAGAGATCATATAGCATCTTACTACTCACTGATGGACAGTGACTGTAACGGGGACTTTTTTGGGGGACATATGAAGGGGTCTACAGCATCCAACTACGCGGATCGACAGAGAATGAAGAGGTTTTTCGGGGGGACTTGGTGAAGGGGGGAGCATAGTAAACATAATGTTCTTCACGTGATTGTAGATTAATGATAAAAAATATTCTTTAAGTGCAATAAGTGCACAGCTCTGAATCATCAGAATAAAAGGTCAGGCACTGAGTGCTGCAAACAAAAGACACAGGGATAAAAGAAGGGATGAAAACTCAAGACACCTACGTGCTTACTTACAGGAGACTCACTTGAGATCCAAGGACACACACAAACTACAAGCCGAAGGTGTGTGGACAAGTACCCTACACGAGTGAAACGGAAAATCAAACAATCAAGCAAATGGATTCTGTTTGAGTCCCCAGAGACAGTCAGCAGAAAATAGCCCTATCTGGCCACCGTGAATTCTTTTTGTTTGGTTTCAACAGTTCCCAGCCATAGATTTAGTGGTGCAGCAACATACTTCTCATTTTCTCTCACCTCAACATCTGAGTTGCTGTAATAATAAGCATCTGGGCCTTTGAAATCAGTGGATTTTATGATGTTCACGAATGTGAAAATCTAATAACCACCTAAAGAGGGAAGTTTGGACACTCAAATAAACACGTCACTCCACAATACACTGTTAGCTCCCAACTGCTCCTGTCTAGAAATTGGTGTTCCTTTTTATTTGACCCTCCGTCCTATCGGCGGTGATCACGCTGATGTCCTTCAAACATGGTGGTGAGCGAAGCAACATGTTGACTTTTCTGTCGACAACAGGCCCAGAGGAATGATACTTGAGATCTTCAGGGAGCCCTTAGTCAATGAATGTGGCTAAATACAGACAGCAAGTTAGAAGGAAATGAAAGAGGACAGAGGATAGAGACACGGGTTCAAGTCCCAGCACAACCATTCCCTGGTTTTGTAGGTACACGCGGCCGACTCGAACTGCAAGTGTCTCGGTGAACCCAGTGTTCCCTCTGCAGCCTAGATACTTTGCAGGATTTTGGGGAGCATAGTGTAGGAAAGTGATATAGGGTATATGGTTAACTGTTCTGCACACATGGACAGATGGACAGACAAAAGGATGATTGATTGAGTGATTGATAAATAGATAGACAGAAAGAAAGATAGATATAGGTACATATCGATTAGCACAAAGCTACTGCTCAAAACAAGGAGAGCAATGGTGAAAGCACATTGCAAAACTACAAACAAAAAAGAATGAAATCCAGTTTAAAAAGTGCAGTAAGCAGCCATAAGAAGAAAACGAATCCAATCATTTGCAATAACGTGGATGGAGCTCGAGGGTATTACGCTCAGTCAAATAGTCCAGGCGGAGAAATACATGTACCAAATGATTTCACTCATGTGTGGAGTATGATAACAAAGAAAAACTGAAGGAATAGACAGCAGCAGACTCACAGAACCCGAGAGTGGACCTACAGTTACCAAAGAGAAAGGGACTGGGTAGGGTTTGTGGGAATGGAGTAATAAGTGCGGGGAAAAAGAATGGGGGCATTAGGATTAGCATGTATAATGTGTAGGGTGGGGTGTCATGGGTAGGGCTGTACAACACAGAGAAGACATGTAGTGATTCTACAGCATCTTAGTACATGCTGACGGAGAGCGGCTGTAACTGGGATTTGGGGTGACTTGGTGAAGAGGGTAGACAGAATAACATAATTTTCTGCATGTGATTGTATATTAATGAGAACAAAAAGAATTTCAAAGTGCAGTAAGAGCACAGCTCTCAAATATCAGAATAAAAGTACAGCCTTTGAGTGCTCCAATCAAAAGACACAGGGTTAGAAGAACTGATGAAAACTCAAGACCACCTACGTGCTCCCTTACTGGAGACTCACTTGAGATCCAAGGACACAGACAAACTACAAGCTGAAGGGGCGGGGACAGGTACCCTACACAAGTGAAACTGAGAAACAAAGAAAGAAATGGATTCTGTTTTGGACCCCAGAGAGAGTCAGTAGAAAATAGCCCTATCTAGCCACCGTGAATTCTTTTTGTTTGGTTTCAGCAGTGCTCAGGCATAGATTTAGTGGTGCAGCAACTTCCTTCTCATTTGCTCTCACCTCAACAAATGAATTGCTGTAATAATATGCGTCTGGGCATTTATAATCATTGCTTTTTATGATGTTCACGAATGTAAAGAAGTAATAACCACCTAAAGAGGGAAGTTTGGACACTCAAATAAACACTTCACTCCACAACACACTCTTTGTTCCCAACTGCTCCTGTCCAGAAATAGGTGTTAATTCATATTTGTCCCTCCAAATATCAGCAGTGATCACGCCAATTTCCCTCAAACATGGTGGTGTGCAAAGGTCCAAGTACACATTTTTCTCAACAACAGGTCCAGACGAAGGATACTTGTGGTCTTCAGGGATCACTTACTCATAGAATGTGGCTAAATAAAGTCAACAAGTGAGCAGGAAGTATAAGAGGACAGAGGACAAAGATACGGGTTCAAGTCCTTTCACCTCCATTTACTGGTTTTGTAAGCACACTCTGCTGACTCTACCTGAAAGCGTATCGGTGAACACAGTGCTCTCCTTATGGCTTAGTTACCTTGCAAGGTTTCTGGAAGCATAATGTAGGGAAGAGACATAGGCTATGTTGTTAACTGTTCTGTTCATAAGGGTAGATGGGCAGACAAAAAGATGATTGTTTCATAGACAGATAGGTAGACAGACGACAGGTGAAAGATAGATAGATAGGTACATAGATTAATAGATGATAGACATCATGGATAGATGATAGGAAGATAGATAGATAGATACATAGATAGACACATAGATACATAGATATATACATACATAGATACATAGATAGACAGACAGACCTTTAGATAGATAGATACCGATACATGTCGATTGACACAAAGCTATTGTTCATAACCAGGAGTTGAATGGTGAATAACATAGCTAAACTACAACAAAAAGGAGGAATAAAATCCAGTTTAAAAAGTGCAGTAAGCAGCCTTAAGAAGAAAACAAACACTACCATTTGCAATGACGTGGATGGAGCAAGACGGTAGTATGTTCAGAAAAATAGGGCAGGCGGATAAAGGCAAATACCAAGTGATTTCACTCATGTGTGGAGTATAACAACAAAGAAAAACTGAAGTAAAAAAAGAGCAGCAGACTCACAGAACACGAGAGTTGACTAAAAGTAACCAATGGAAAAAGGACTGGGCAGGGTGAGTCTGAAGGGAGGGATAAGTGTGGGGAGAAAGAATGGGGGCATTAAGTTTAGCATGTATAATGCGCGGGGTCGGGTGTGCATGGGGAGTACTGTACAACACAGAGAAGACTAGTAGAGATCATATAGCATCTTAATACTCACTGATCGACCGTGAATGTCACGGGGAATTTTGGGGGGGACATGGTGAAGGGGTCTACAGCATCCAACTACGCTGATCGTCAGTGACTGAAGAGGTTTTTTAGGGGGACTTGGTGAAGGGGGGAGCATAGTAAACATAATGTTCTTCACGTGATTGTAGATTAATGATAAAAAATATTCTTTAAGTGCAATAAGTGCACAGCTCTGAATCATCAGAATAAAAGGTCAGGCACTGAGTGCTGCAAACAAAAGACACAGGGATAAAAGAAGGGATGAAAACTCAAGACACCTACGTGCTTACTTACAGGAGACACACTTGAGATCCAAGGACACAGACAAACTACAAGCCAAAGGTGTGTGGACAAGTACCCTACACGAGTGAAACGGAAAATCAAACAATCAAGCAAATGAATTCTGTTTGAGTCCCCAGAGACAGTCAGCAGAAAATAGCCCTATCTGGCCACCGTGAATTCTTTTTGTTTGGTTTCAACAGTTCCCAGCCATAGATTTAGTGGTGCAGCAACATACTTCTCATTTTCTCTCACCTCAACAACTGAGTTGCTGTAATAATAAGCATCTGGGCCTTTGAAATCAGTGGATTTTATGTTGTTCACGAATGTGAAAATCTAATAACCACCTAAAGAGGGAAGTTTGGACACTCAAATAAACACGTCACTCCACAATACACTGTTAGCTCCCAACTGCTCCTGTCTAGAAATTGGTGTTCCATTATATTTGACCCTCCGTCCTATCGGCGGTGATCACGCTGATGTCCTTCAAACATGGTGGTGAGCGAAGCAACAAGTTGACTTTTCTGTCGACAACAGGCCCAGAGGAATGATACTTGAGATCTTCAGGGAGCCCTTAGTCAATGTATGTGGCTAAATACAGACAGCAAGTTAGAAGGAGATGAAAGAGGACAGAGGATAGAGACACGGGTTCAAGTCCCAGCACAACCATTCCCTGGTTTTGTAGGTACACGCGGCCGACTCGAACTGCAAGTGTCTCGGTGAACCCAGTGCTCCCTCTGCAGCCTAGATACTTTGCAGGATTTTTTGGAGAATAGTGGAGGAAAGTGATATACAGTATATGGTTAACTGTTCTGCACACATGGACAGATGGACAGACAAAAGGATGATTGATTGAGTGATTGATAAATAGATAGACAGAAAGATAGATAGATAAAGGTACATATCGATTAGCACAAAGCTACTGCTCAAAACAAGGAGAGCACTGGTGAATGCACATTGCAAAACTAAAAACAAAAAAGATGAATGAAACCCAGTTTAAAAAGTGCAGTAAGCAGCCATAAGAAGAAAAGGAATCCTATCATTTGCAATAACGTGGATGGAGCTCGAGGGTATTATGCTCAGTCAAATATGCCAGGCGGAGAAGTACATGTACCAAATGATTTCACTCATGTGTGGAGTATGATAACAAAGAAAAACTGAAGGAAATTACAGCAGCAGACTCACAGAACCCGAGAGTGGACCTACAGTTACCAAAGAGAAAGGGACTGGGTAGGGTTTGTGGGAAGGGAGTAATAAGTGCGGGGAAAAAGAATGGGGGCATTAGGATTAGCATGTATAATGTGTAGGGCGGGGTGTCATGGGTAGGGCTGTACAACACAGAGAAGACATGTAGTGATTCTACAGCATCTTAGTACATGCTGACGGAGAGCGGCTGTAACTGGGATTTGGGGTGACTTGGTGAAGAGGGTAGACAGAATAACATAATTTACTGCATGTGATTGTATATTAATGAGAACAAAAAGAATTTCAAAGTGCAGTAAGAGCACAGCTCTCAAATATCAGAATAAAAGTACAGCCTTTGAGTGCTCCAATCAAAAGACACAGGGTTAGAAGAACTGATGAAAACTCAAGACCACCTACGTGCTCCCTTACTGGAGACTCACTTGAGATCCAAGGACACAGACAAACTACAAGCTGAAGGGGCGGGGACAGGTACCCTACACAAGTGAAACTGAGAAACAAAGAAAGAAATGGATTCTGTTTTGGACCCCAGAGAGAGTCAGTAGAAAATAGCCCTATCTAGCCACCGTGAATTCTTTTTGTTTGGTTTCAGCAGTGCTCAGGCATAGATTTAGTGGTGCAGCAACTTCCTTCTCATTTCCTCTCACCTCAACAAATGAATTGCTGTAATAATATGCGTCTGGGCATTTATAATCATTGCTTTTTATGATGTTCACGAATGTAAAGAAGTAATAACCACCTAAAGAGGGAAGTTTGGACACTCAAATAAACACTTCACTCCACAACACACTCTTTGTTCCCAACTGCTCCTGTCCAGAAATAGGTGTTAATTCATATTTGTCCCTCCACCTATCAGCAGTGATCACGCCAATGTCCCTCAAACATGGTGGTGTGCAAAGTGCCAAGTACACTTTTCTGTCGACAACAGGCCCAGACGAAGGATACTTGTGGTCTTCAGGGATCACTTACTCACTGAATGTGGCTAAATAAAGTCAACAAGCGAGCAGGAAGTATAAGAGGACAGATGACAAAGATACGAGTTCAAGTCCTTTCACCTCCATCTACTGGTTTTGTAAGCACACTCTGCTGACTCTACCTGAAAGCGTATCGGTGAACACAGTGCTCTCCTTATGGCTTAGTTACCTTGCAAGGTTTCTGGAAGCATAATGTAGGGAAGAGACATAGGCTATGTTTTTAACTGTTCTGTACATAAGGATAGATGGGCAGACAAAAAGATGATTGTTTCATAGATAGATAGGTAGACAGACGACAGGTGAAAGAGAGATAGATAGGTACATAGATTAATAGATGATAGACATCATAGATAGATGATAGGAAGTTAGATAGATAGATACATAGATAGACACATAGATACATAGATATATACATACATAGATACATAGATAGACAGACAGACTTTTAGATAGATAGATACAGATGCATGTCGATTGACACAAAGCTATTGTTCATAACCAGGAGTTGAATGGTGAATAACATAGCTAAACTACAAACAAAAAGGAAGAATGAAATCCAGTTTAAAAAGTGCAGTAAGCAGCCTTAAGAAGAAAACAAACACTACCTTTGCAATGACGTGGATGGAGCAAGACGGTAGTATGTTCAGAAAAATAGGGGAGGCGGATAAAGGCAAGTACCAAGTGATTTCACTCATGTGTGGAGTATAACAACAAAGAAAAACTGAAGTAAAAAAACAGCAGCAGACTCACAGAACCCGAGACTTGACTAAAAGTAACCAAAGGAAAAAGGACTGGGCAGGGTGAGTCTGAAGGGAGGGATAAGTGTGGGGTGAAAGAATGGGGCCATTAAGTTTAGCATGTATAATGCGAGGGGTCAGGTGTGCATGGGGAGTACTGTACAACACAGAGAAGACTAGTAGAGATCATATAGCACCTTACTACTCACTGATGGACAGTGACCGTAACGGGGACTTTTGGGGGGGACATGTTGAAGGGGTCTACAGCATCCAACTACGCGGATCGACAGTGACTGAAGAGGTTTTTCGGGGGGACTTGGTGAAGGGGAGCATAGTAAACATAATGTTCTTCACGTGATTGTAGATTAATGATAAAAAATATACTTTAAGTGCAATAAGTGCACAGCTCTGAATCATCAGAATAAAAGGTCAGGCACTGAGTGCTGCAAACAAAAGACACAGGGATAAAAGAAGGGATGAAAACTCAAGACACCTACGTGCTTACTTACAGGAGACTCACTTGAGATCCAAGGACACAGACAAACTACAAGCCGAAGGTGTGTGGACAAGTACCCTACACGAGTGAAACGGAAAATCAAACAATCAAGCAAATGGATTCTGTTTGAGTCCCCAGAGACAGTCAGCAGAAAATAGCCCTATCTGGCCACCGTGAATTCTTTTTGTTTGGTTTCAACAGTTCCCAGCCATAGATTTAGTGGTGCAGCAACATACTTCTCATTTTCTCTCACCTCAACATCTGAGTTGCTGTAATAATAAGCATCTGGGCCTTTGAAATCAGTGGATTTTATGATGTTCACGAATGTGAAAATCTAATAACCACCTAAAGAGGGAAGTTTGGACACTCAAATAAACACGTCACTCCACAATACACTGTTAGCTCCCAACTGCTCCTGTCTAGAAATTGGTGTTCCTTTTTATTTGACCCTCCGTCCTATCGGCGGTGATCACGCTGATGTCCTTCAAACATGGTGGTGAGCGAAGCAACATGTTGACTTTTCTGTCGACAACAGGCCCAGAGGAATGATACTTGAGATCTTCAGGGAGCCCTTAGTCAATGTATGTGGCTAAATACAGACAGCAAGTTAGAAGGAGATGAAAGAGGACAGAGGATAGAGACACGGGTTCAAGTCCCAGCACAACCATTCCCTGGTTTTGTAGGTACACGCGGCCGACTCGAACTGCAAGTGTCTCGGTGAACCCAGTGCTCCCTCTGCAGCCTAGATACTTTGCAGGATTTTTTGGAGAATAGTGGAGGAAAGTGATATACAGTATATGGTTAACTGTTCTGCACACATGGACAGATGGACAGACAAAAGGATGATTGATTGAGTGATTGATAAATAGATAGACAGAAAGATAGATAGATATAGGTACATATCGATTAGCACAAAGCTACTGCTCAAAACAAGGAGAGCAATGGTGAAAGCACATTGCAAAACTACAAACAAAAAAGAAGAATGAAATCCAGTTTAAAAAGGGCAGTAAGCAGCCATAAGAAGAAAAGGAATCCTATCATTTGCAATAACGTGGATGGAGCTCGAGGGTATTATGCTCAGTCAAATAAGCCAGGCGGAGAAGTACATGTACCAAATGATTTCACTCATGTGTGGAGTATGATAACAAAGAAAAACTGAAGGAAAAGACAGCAGCAGACTCACAGAACCCGAGAGTGTACCTACAGTTACCAAAGAGAAAGGGACTGGGTAGGGTTTGTGGGAAGGGAGTAATAAGTGCGGGGAAAAAGAATGGGGGCATTAGGATTAGCATGTATAATGTGTAGGGCGGGGTGTCATGGGTAGGGCTGTACAACACAGAGAAGACATGTAGTGATTCTACAGCATCTTAGTACATGCTGACGGAGAGCGGCTGTAACTGGGATTTGGGGTGACTTGGTGAAGAGGGTAGACAGAATAACATAATTTTCTGCATGTGATTGTATATTAATGAGAACAAAAAGAATTTCAAAGTGCAGTAAGAGCACAGCTCTCAAATATCAGAATAAAAGTACAGCCTTTGAGTGCTCCAATCAAAAGACACAGGGTTAGAAGAACTGATGAAAACTCAAGACCACCTACGTGCTCCCTTACTGGAGACTCACTTGAGATCCAAGGACACAGACAAACTACAAGCTGAAGGGGCGGGGACAGGTACCCTACACAAGTGAAACTGAGAAACAAAGAAAGAAATGGATTCTGTTTAGGACCCCAGAGAGAGTCAGTAGAAAATAGCCCTATCTAGCCACCGTGAATTCTTTTTGTTTGGTTTCAGCAGTGCTCAGGCATAGATTTAGTGGTGCAGCAACTTCCTTCTCATTTGCTCTCACCTCAACAAATGAATTGCTGTAATAATATGCGTCTGGGCATTTATAATCATTGCTTTTCATGATGTTCACGAATGTAAAGAAGTAATAACCACCTAAAGAGGGAAGTTTGGACACTCAAATAAACACTTCACTCCACAACACACTCTTTGTTCCCAACTGCTCCTGTCCAGAAATAGGTGTTAATTCATATTTGTCCTTCCACCTATCAGCAGTGATCACGCCAATGTCCCTCAAACATGGTGGTGTGCAAAGGGCCAAGTACACTTTTCTGTCTACAACAGGCCCAGACGAAGGATACTTGTGGTCTTCAGGGATCACTTACTCACTGAATGTGGCTAAATAAAGTCAACAAGCGAGCAGGAAGTATAAGAGGACAGAGGACAAAGATACGGGTTCAAGCCCTTTCACCTCCATTTACTGGTTTTGTAAGCACACTCTGCTGACTCTACCTGAAAGCGTATTGGTGAACACAGTGCTCTCCTTATGGCTTAGTTACCTTGCAAGGTTTCTGGAAGAATAATGTAGGGAAGAGACATAGGCTATGTTGTTAACTGTTCTGTACATAAGAATAGATGGGCAGACAAAAAGATGATTGTTTCATTGATAGATAGGTAGACAGACGACAGGTGAAAGAGAGATAGATAGGTACATAGATTAATAGATGATAGACATCATAGATAGATGATAGGAAGATAGATAGATACATAGATAGATACATAGATACATAGATATAAACATACATAGATACATAGATAGACAGACAGACCTTCAGATAGATAGATACAGATACATGTCGATTGACACAAAGCTATTGTTCATAACCAGGAGTTGAATGGTGAATAACATAGCTAAACTACAAACAAAAAGGAAGAATGAAATCCAGTTTAAAAAGTGCAGTAAGCAGCCTTAAGAAGAAAACAAATACTACCATTTGCAATGACGTGGATGGAGCAAGACGGTAGTATGTTCAGAAAAATAGGGCAGGCGGATAAAGGCAAGTACCAAGTGATTTCACTCATGTGTGGAGTATAACAACAAAGAAAAACTGAAGTAAAAAAACAGCAGCAGACTCACAGAACCCGAGAGTTGACTAAAAGTAACCAAAGGAAAAAGGACTGGGCAGGGTGAGTCTGAAGGGAGGGATAAGTGTGGGGAGAAAGAATGGGGGCATTAAGTTTAGCATGTATAATGCGCGGGTTCGGGTGTGCATGGGGAGTACTGTACAACACAGAGAAGACTAGTAGAGATCATATAGCATCTTACTACTCACTGATGGACAGTGACATTAACGGGGACTTTTGGGGGGGACATGTTGAAGGT
Organism: Manis pentadactyla; assembly: GCF_030020395.1. Classification (NCBI taxonomy): domain Eukaryota; kingdom Metazoa; phylum Chordata; class Mammalia; order Pholidota; family Manidae; genus Manis; species Manis pentadactyla. Next base: position 57,343 of record NW_026644630.1, read on the forward strand.
GTCTACAGCATCCAACTACGCTGATCGTCAGTGACTGAAGAGGTTTTTTAGGGGGACTTGTTGAAGGGGGGAGCATAGTAAACATAATGTTCTTCACGTGATTGTAGATTAATGATAAAAAATATTCTTTAAGTGCAATAAGTGCACAGCTCTGAATCATCAGAATAAAAGGTCAGGCACTGAGTGCTGCAAACAAAAGACACAGGGATAAAAGAAGGGATGAAAACTCAAGACACCTACGTGCTTACTTACAGGAGACTCACTTGAGATCCAAGGACACACACAAACTACAAGCCGAAGGTGTGTGGACAAGTACCCTACACGAGTGAAACGGAAAATCAAACAATCAAGCAAATGAATTCTGTTTGAGTCCCCAGAGACAGTCAGCAGAAAATAGCCCTATCTGGCCACCGTGAATTCTTTTTGTTTGGTTTCAACAGTTCCCAGCCATAGATTTAGTTTTGCAGCAACATACTTCTCATTTTCTCTCACCTCAACAACTGAGTTGCTGTAATAATAAGCATCTGGGCCTTTGAAATAAGTGGATTTTATGTTGTTCACGAATGTGAAAATCTAATAACCACCTAAAGAGGGAAGTTTGGACACTCAAATAAACACGTCAATCCACAATACACTGTTAGCTCCCAACTGCTCCTGTCTAGAAATTGGTGTTCCATTATATTTGACCCTCCGTCCTATCGGCGGTGATCACGCTGATGTCCTTCAAACATGGTGGTGAGCAAAGCAACAAGTTGACTTTTCTGTCGACAACAGGCCCAGAGGAATGATACTTGAGATCTTCAGGGAGCCCTTAGTCAATGTATGTGGCTAAATACAGACAGCAAGTTAGAAGGAGATGAAAGAGGACAGAGGATAGAGACACGGGTTCAAGTCCCAGCACAACCATTCCCTGGTTTTGTAGGTACACGCGGCCGACTCGAACTGCAAGTGTCTCGGTGAACCCAGTGCTCCCTCTGCAGCCTAGATACTTTGCAGGATTTTTTGGAGAATATTGGAGGAAAGTGATATACAGTATATGGTTAACTGTTCTGCACACATGGACAGATGGACAGACAAAAGGATGATTGATTGAGTGATTGATAAATAGATAGACAGAAAGATAGATAGATATAGGTACATATCGATAAGCACAAAGCTACTGCTCAAAACAAGGAGAGCAATGGTGAAAGCACATTGCAAAACTACAAACAAAAAAGAAGAATGAAATCCAGTTTAAAAAGTGCAGTAAGCAGCCATAAGAAGAAAAGGAATCCTATCATTTGCAATAACGTGGATGGAGCTCGAGGGTATTATGCTCAGTCAAATATGCCAGGCGGAGAAGTACATGTACCAAATGATTTCACTCATGTGTGGAGTATGATAACAAAGAAAAACTGAAGGAAATGACAGCAGCAGACTCACAGAACCCGAGAGTGTACCTACAGTTACCAAAGAGAAAGGGACTGGGTAGGGTTTGTGGGAAGGGAGTAATAAGTGCGGGGAAAAAGAATGGGGGCATTAGGATTAGCATGTATAATGTGTAGGGCGGGGTGTCATGGGTAGGGCTGTACAACACAGAGAAGACATGTAGTGATTCTACAGCATCTTAGTACATGCTGACGGAGAGCGGCTGTAACTGGGATTTGGGGTGACTTGGTGAAGAGGGTAGACAGAATAACATAATTTTCTGCATGTGATTGTATAATAATGAGAACAAAAAGAATTTCAAAGTGCAGTAAGAGCACAGCTCTCAAATATCAGAATAAAAGTACAGCCTTTGAGTGCTCCAATCAAAAGACACAGGGTTAGAAGAACTGATGAAAACTCAAGACCACCTACGTGCTCCCTTACTGGAGACTCACTTGAGATCCAAGGACACAGACAAACTACAAGCTGAAGGGGCGGGGACAGGTACCCTACACAAGTGAAACTGAGAAACAAAGAAAGAAATGGATTCTGTTTAGGACCCCAGAGAGAGTCAGTAGAAAATAGCCCTATCTAGCCACCGTGAATTCTTTTTGTTTGGTTTCAGCAGTGCTCAGGCATAGATTTAGTGGTGCAGCAACTTCCTTCTCATTTGCTCTCACCTCAACAAATGAATTGCTGTAATAATATGCGTCTGGGCATTTATAATCATTGCTTTTCATGATGTTCACGAATGTAAAGAAGTAATAACCACCTAAAGAGGGAAGTTTGGACACTCAAATAAACACTTCACTCCACAACACACTCTTTGTTCCCAACTGCTCCTGTCCAGAAATAGGTGTTAATTCATATTTGTCCTTCCACCTATCAGCAGTGATCACGCCAATGTCCCTCAAACATGGTGGTGTGCAAAGGGCCAAGTACACTTTTCTGTCTACAACAGGCCCAGACGAAGGATACTTGTGGTCTTCAGGGATCACTTACTCACTGAATGTGGCTAAATAAAGTCAACAAGCGAGCAGGAAGTATAAGAGGACAGAGGACAAAGATACGGGTTCAAGCCCTTTCACCTCCATTTACTGGTTTTGTAAGCACACTCTGCTGACTCTACCTGAAAGCGTATTGGTGAACACAGTGCTCTCCTTATGGCTTAGTTACCTTGCAAGGTTTCTGGAAGCATAATGTAGGGAAGAGACATAGGCTATGTTGTTAACTGTTCTGTACATAAGAATAGATGGGCAGACAAAAAGATGATTGTTTCATTGATAGATAGGTAGACAGACGACAGGTGAAAGAGAGATAGATAGGTACATAGATTAATAGATGATAGACATCATAGATAGATGATAGGAAGATAGATAGATACATAGATAGATACATAGATACATAGATATAAACATACATAGATACATAGATAGACAGACAGACCTTCAGATAGATAGATACAGATACATGTCGATTGACACAAAGCTATTGTTCATAACCAGGAGTTGAATGGTGAATAACATAGCTAAACTACAAACAAAAAGGAAGAATGAAATCCAGTTTAAAAAGTGCAGTAAGCAGCCTTAAGAAGAAAACAAATACTACCATTTGCAATGACGTGGATGGAGCAAGACGGTAGTATGTTCAGAAAAATAGGGCAGGCGGATAAAGGCAAGTACCAAGTGATTTCACTCATGTGTGGAGTATAACAACAAAGAAAAACTGAAGTAAAAAAACAGCAGCAGACTCACAGAACCCGAGAGTTGACTAAAAGTAACCAAAGGAAAAAGGACTGGGCAGGGTGAGTCTGAAGGGAGGGATAAGTGTGGGGAGAAAGAATGGGGGCATTAAGTTTAGCATGTATAATGCGCGGGTTCGGGTGTGCATGGGGAGTACTGTACAACACAGAGAAGACTAGTAGAGATCATATAGCATCTTACTACTCACTGATGGACAGTGACATTAACGGGGACTTTTGGGGGGGACATGTTGAAGGTGTCTACAGCATCCAACTACGCTGATCGTCAGTGACTGAAGAGGTTTTTTAGGGGGACTTGTTGAAGGGGGGAGCATAGTAAACATAATGTTCTTCACGTGATTGTAGATTAATGATAAAAAATATTCTTTAAGTGCAATAAGTGCACAGCTCTGAATCATCAGAATAAAAGGTCAGGCACTGAGTGCTGCAAACAAAAGACACAGGGATAAAAGAAGGGATGAAAACTCAAGACACCTACGTGCTTACTTACAGGAGACTCACTTGAGATCCAAGGACACACACAAACTACAAGCCGAAGGTGTGTGGACAAGTACCCTACACGAGTGAAACGGAAAATCAAACAATCAAGCAAATGAATTCTGTTTGAGTCCCCAGAGACAGTCAGCAGAAAATAGCCCTATCTGGCCACCGTGAATTCTTTTTGTTTGGTTTCAACAGTTCCCAGCCATAGATTTAGTTTTGCAGCAACATACTTCTCATTTTCTCTCACCTCAACAACTGAGTTGCTGTAATAATAAGCATCTGGGCCTTTGAAATAAGTGGATTTTATGTTGTTCACGAATGTGAAAATCTAATAACCACCTAAAGAGGGAAGTTTGGACACTCAAATAAACACGTCACTCCACAATACACTGTTAGCTCCCAACTGCTCCTGTCTAGAAATTGGTGTTCCATTATATTTGACCCTCCGTCCTATCGGCGGTGATCACGCTGATGTCCTTCAAACATGGTGGTGAGCAAAGCAACAAGTTGACTTTTCTGTCGACAACAGGCCCAGAGGAATGATACTTGAGATCTTCAGGGAGCCCTTAGTCAATGTATGTGGCTAAATACAGACAGCAAGTTAGAAGGAGATGAAAGAGGACAGAGGATAGAGACACGGGTTCAAGTCCCAGCACAACCATTCCCTGGTTTTGTAGGTACACGCGGCCGACTCGAACTGCAAGTGTCTCGGTGAACCCAGTGCTCCCTCTGCAGCCTAGATACTTTGCAGGATTTTTTGGAGAATATTGGAGGAAAGTGATATACAGTATATGGTTAACTGTTCTGCACACATGGACAGATGGACAGACAAAAGGATGATTGATTGAGTGATTGATAAATAGATAGACAGAAAGATAGATAGATATAGGTACATATCGATTAGCACAAAGCTACTGCTCAAAACAAGGAGAGCAATGGTGAAAGCACATTGCAAAACTACAAACAAAAAAGAAGAATGAAATCCAGTTTAAAAAGTGCAGTAAGCAGCCATAAGAAGAAAAGGAATCCTATCATTTGCAATAACGTGGATGGAGCTCGAGGGTATTATGCTCAGTCAAATATGCCAGGCGGAGAAGTACATGTACCAAATGATTTCACTCATGTGTGGAGTATGATAACAAAGAAAAACTGAAGGAAATGACAGCAGCAGACTCACAGAACCCGAGAGTGTACCTACAGTTACCAAAGAGAAAGGGACTGGGTAGGGTTTGTGGGAAGGGAGTAATAAGTGCGGGGAAAAAGAATGGGGGCATTAGGATTAGCATGTATAATGTGTAGGGCGGGGTGTCATGGGTAGGGCTGTACAACACAGAGAAGACATGTAGTGATTCTACAGCATCTTAGTACATGCTGACGGAGAGCGGCTGTAACTGGGATTTGGGGTGACTTGGTGAAGAGGGTAGACAGAATAACATAATTTTCTGCATGTGATTGTATAATAATGAGAACAAAAAGAATTTCAAAGTGCAGTAAGAGCACAGCTCTCAAATATCAGAATAAAAGTACAGCCTTTGAGTGCTCCAATCAAAAGACACAGGGTTAGAAGAACTGATGAAAACTCAAGACCACCTACGTGCTCCCTTACTGGAGACTCACTTGAGATCCAAGGACACAGACAAACTACAAGCTGAAGGGGCGGGGACAGGTACCCTACACAAGTGAAACTGAGAAACAAAGAAAGAAATGGATTCTGTTTTGGACCCCAGAGAGAGTCAGTAGAAAATAGCCCTATCTAGCCACCGTGAATTCTTTTTGTTTGGTTTCAGCAGTGCTCAGGCATAGATTTAGTGGTGCAGCAACTTCCTTCTCATTTGCTCTCACCTCAACAAATGAATTGCTGTAATAATATGCGTCTGGGCATTTATAATCATTGCTTTTTATGATGTTCACGAATGTAAAGAAGTAATAACCACCTAAAGAGGGAAGTTTGGACACTCAAATAAACACTTCACTCCACAACACACTCTTTGTTCCCAACTGCTCCTGTCCATAAATAGGTGTTAATTCATATTTGTCCTTCCACCTATCAGCAGTGATCACGCCAATGTCCCTCAAACATGGTGGTGTGCAAAGGGCCAAGTACACTTTTCTGTCTACAACAGGCCCAGACGAAGGATACTTGTGGTCTTCAGGGATCACTTACTCACTGAATGTGGCTAAATAAAGTCAACAAGCGAGCAGGAAGTATAAGAGGACAGAGGACAAAGATACGGGTTCAAGCCCTTTCACCTCCATTTACTGGTTTTGTAAGCACACTCTGCTGACTCTACCTGAAAGCGTATTGGTGAACACAGTGCTCTCCTTATGGCTTAGTTACCATGCAAGGTTTCTGGAAGAATAATGTAGGGAAGAGACATAGGCTATGTTGTTAACTGTTCTGTACATAAGAATAGATGGGCAGACAAAAAGATGATTGTTTCATTGATAGATAGGTAGACAGACGACAGGTGAAAGAGAGATAGATAGGTACATAGATTAATAGATGATAGACATCATAGATAGATGATAGGAAGATAGATAGATACATAGATAGATACATAGATACATAGATATAAACATACATAGATACATAGATAGACAGACAGACATTTAGATAGATAGATACAGATACATGTCGATTGACACAAAGCTATTGTTCATAACCAGGAGTTGAATGGTGAATAACATAGCTAAACTACAAACAAAAAGGAAGAATGAAATCCAGTTTAAAAAGTGCAGTAAGCAGCCTTAAGAAGAAAACAAATACTACCATTTGCAATGACGTGGATGGAGCAAGACGGTAGTATGTTCAGAAAAATAGGGCAGGCGGATAAAGGCAAGTACCAAGTGATTTCACTCATGTGTGGAGTATAACAACAAAGAAAAACTGAAGTAAAAAAAGAGCAGCAGACTCACAGAACCCGAGAGTTGACTAAAAGTAACCAAAGGAAAAAGGACTGGGCAGGGTGAGTCTGAAGGGAGGGATAAGTGTGGGGAGAAAGAATGGGGGCATTAAGTTTAGCATGTATAATGCGCGGGTTCGGGTGTGCATGGGGAGTACTGTACAACACAGAGAAGACTAGTAGAGATCATATAGCATCTTACTACTCACTGATGGACAGTGACATTAACGGGGACTTTTGGGGGGGACATGTTGAAGGTGTCTACAGCATCCAACTACGCTGATCGTCAGTGACTGAAGAGGTTTTTTAGGGGGACTTGTTGAAGGGGGGAGCATAGTAAACATAATGTTCTTCACGTGATTGTAGATTAATGATAAAAAATATTCTTTAAGTGCAATAAGTGCACAGCTCTGAATCATCAGAATAAAAGGTCAGGCACTGAGTGCTGCAAACAAAAGACACAGGGATAAAAGAAGGGATGAAAACTCAAGACACCTACGTGCTTACTTACAGGAGACTCACTTGAGATCCAAGGACACACACAAACTACAAGCCGAAGGTGTGTGGACAAGTACCCTACACGAGTGAAACGGAAAATCAAACAATCAAGCAAATGAATTCTGTTTGAGTCCCCAGAGACAGTCAGCAGAAAATAGCCCTATCTGGCCACCGTGAATTCTTTTTGTTTGGTTTCAACAGTTCCCAGCCATAGATTTAGTTTTGCAGCAACATACTTCTCATTTTCTCTCACCTCAACAACTGAGTTGCTGTAATAATAAGCATCTGGGCCTTTGAAATAAGTGGATTTTATGTTGTTCACGAATGTGAAAATCTAATAACCACCTAAAGAGGGAAGTTTGGACACTCAAATAAACACGTCACTCCACAATACACTGTTAGCTCCCAACTGCTCCTGTCTAGAAATTGGTGTTCCATTATATTTGACCCTCCGTCCTATCGGCGGTGATCACGCTGATGTCCTTCAAACATGGTGGTGAGCAAAGCAACAAGTTGACTTTTCTGTCGACAACAGGCCCAGAGGAATGATACTTGAGATCTTCAGGGAGCCCTTAGTCAATGTATGTGGCTAAATACAGACAGCAAGTTAGAAGGAGATGAAAGAGGACAGAGGATAGAGACACGGGTTCAAGTCCCAGCACAACCATTCCCTGGTTTTGTAGGTACACGCGGCCGACTCGAACTGCAAGTGTCTCGGTGAACCCAGTGCTCCCTCTGCAGCCTAGATACTTTGCAGGATTTTTTGGAGAATATTGGAGGAAAGTGATATACAGTATATGGTTAACTGTTCTGCACACATGGACAGATGGACAGACAAAAGGATGATTGATTGAGTGATTGATAAATAGATAGACAGAAAGAGAGATAGATATAGGTACATATCGATTAGCACAAAGCTACTGCTCAAAACAAGGAGAGCAATGGTGAAAGCACATTGCAAAACTACAAACAAAAAAGAAGAATGAAATCCAGTTTAAAAAGTGCAGTAAGCAGCCATAAGAAGAAAAGGAATCCTATCATTTGCAATAACGTGGATGGAGCTCGAGGGTATTATGCTCAGTCAAATATGCCAGGCGGAGAAGTACATGTACCAAATGATTTCACTCATGTGTGGAGTATGATAACAAAGAAAAACTGAAGGAAATGACAGCAGCAGACTCACAGAACCCGAGAGTGTACCTACAGTTACCAAAGAGAAAGGGACTGGGTAGGGTTTGTGGGAAGGGAGTAATAAGTGCGGGGAAAAAGAATGGGTGCATTAGGATTAGCATGTATAATGTGTAGGGCGGGGTGTCATGGGTAGGGCTGTACAACACAGAGAAGACATGTAGTGATTCTACAGCATCTTAGTACATGCTGACGGAGAGCGGCTGTAACTGGGATTTGGGGTGACTTGGTGAAGAGGGTAGACAGAATAACATAATTTTCTGCATGTGATTGTATAATAATGAGAACAAAAAGAATTTCAAAGTGCAGTAAGAGCACAGCTCTCAAATATCAGAATAAAAGTACAGCCTTTGAGTGCTCCAATCAAAAGACACAGGGTTAGAAGAACTGATGAAAACTCAAGACCACCTACGTGCTCCCTTACTGGAGACTCACTTGAGATCCAAGGACACAGACAAACTACAAGCTGAAGGGGCGGGGACAGGTACCCTACACAAGTGAAACTGAGAAACAAAGAAAGAAATGGATTCTGTTTTGGACCCCAGAGAGAGTCAGTAGAAAATAGCCCTATCTAGCCACCGTGAATTCTTTTTGTTTGGTTTCAGCAGTGCTCAGGCATAGATTTAGTGGTGCAGCAACTTCCTTCTCATTTGCTCTCACCTCAACAAATGAATTGCTGTAATAATATGCGTCTGGGCATTTATAATCATTGCTTTTTATGATGTTCACGAATGTAAAGAAGTAATAACCACCTAAAGAGGGAAGTTTGGACACTCAAATAAACACTTCACTCCACAACACACTCTTTGTTCCCAACTGCTCCTGTCCATAAATAGGTGTTAATTCATATTTGTCCTTCCACCTATCAGCAGTGATCACGCCAATGTCCCTCAAACATGGTGGTGTGCAAAGGGCCAAGTACACTTTTCTGTCTACAACAGGCCCAGACGAAGGATACTTGTGGTCTTCAGGGATCACTTACTCACTGAATGTGGCTAAATAAAGTCAACAAGCGAGCAGGAAGTATAAGAGGACAGAGGACAAAGATACGGGTTCAAGCCCTTTCACCTCCATTTACTGGTTTTGTAAGCACACTCTGCTGACTCTACCTGAAAGCGTATTGGTGAACACAGTGCTCTCCTTATGGCTTAGTTACCATGCAAGGTTTCTGGAAGAATAATGTAGGGAAGAGACATAGGCTATGTTGTTAACTGTTCTGTACATAAGAATAGATGGGCAGACAAAAAGATGATTGTTTCATTGATAGATAGGTAGACAGACGACAGGTGAAAGAGAGATAGATAGGTACATAGATTAATAGATGATAGACATCATAGATAGATGATAGGAAGATAGATAGATACATAGATAGATACATAGATACATAGATATAAACATACATAGATACATAGATAGACAGACAGACCTTTAGATAGATAGATACAGATACATGTCGATTGACACAAAGCTATTGTTCATAACCAGGAGTTGAATGGTGAATAACATAGCTAAACTACAAACAAAAAGGAAGAATGAAATCCAGTTTAAAAAGTGCAGTAAGCAGCCTTAAGAAGAAAACAAATACTACCATTTGCAATGACGTGGATGGAGCAAGACGGTAGTATGTTCAGAAAAATAGGGCAGGCGGATAAAGGCAAGTACCAAGTGATTTCACTCATGTGTGGAGTATAACAACAAAGAAAAACTGAAGTAAAAAAAGAGCAGCAGACTCACAGAACCCGAGAGTTGACTAAAAGTAACCAAAGGAAAAAGGACTGGGCAGGGTGAGTCTGAAGGGAGGGATAAGTGTGGGGAGAAAGAATGGGGGCATTAAGTTTAGCATGTATAATGCGCGGGGTCGGGTGTGCATGGGGAGTACTGTACAACACAGAGAAGACTAGTAGAGATCATATAGCATCTTACTACTCACTGATGGACAGTGACATTAACGGGGACTTTTGGGGGGGACATGTTGAAGGTGTCTACAGCATCCAACTACGCTGATCGTCAGTGACTGAAGAGGTTTTTTAGGGGGACTTGTTGAAGGGGGGAGCATAGTAAACATAATGTTCTTCACGTGATTGTAGATTAATGATAAAAAATATTCTTTAAGTGCAATAAGTGCACAGCTCTGAATCATCAGAATAAAAGGTCAGGCACTGAGTGCTGCAAACAAAAGACACAGGGATAAAAGAAGGGATGAAAACTCAAGACACCTACGTGCTTACTTACAGGAGACTCACTTGAGATCCAAGGACACACACAAACTACAAGCCGAAGGTGTGTGGACAAGTACCCTACACGAGTGAAACGGAAAATCAAACAATCAAGCAAATGAATTCTGTTTGAGTCCCCAGAGACAGTCAGCAGAAAATAGCCCTATCTGGCCACCGTGAATTCTTTTTGTTTGGTTTCAACAGTTCCCAGCCATAGATTTAGTGGTGCAGCAACATACTTCTCATTTTCTCTCACCTCAACAACTGAGTTGCTGTAATAATAAGCATCTGGGCCTTTGAAATCAGTGGATTTTATGTTGTTCACGAATGTGAAAATCTAATAACCACCTAAAGAGGGAAGTTTGGACACTCAAATAAACACGTCACTCCACAATACACTGTTAGCTCCCAACTGCTCCTGTCTAGAAATTGGTGTTCCATTATATTTGACCCTCCGTCCTATCGGCGGTGATCACGCTGATGTCCTTCAAACATGGTGGTGAGCGAAGCAACAAGTTGACTTTTCTGTCGACAACAGGCCCAGAGGAATGATACTTGAGATCTTCAGGGAGCCCTTAGTCAATGAATGTGGCTAAATACAGACAGCAAGTTAGAAGGAGATGAAAGAGGACAGAGGATAGAGACACGGGTTCGAGTCCCAGCACAACCATTCCCTGGTTTTGTAGGTACACGCGGCCGACTCGAACTGCAAGTGTCTCGGTGAACCCAGTGCTCCCTCTGCAGCCTAGATACTTTGCAGGATTTTTTGGAGAATAGTGGAGGAAAGTGATATACAGTATATGGTTAACTGTTCTGCACACATGGACAGATGGACAGACAAAAGGATGATTGATTGAGTGATTGATAAATAGATAGACAGAAAGATAGATAGATATAGGTACATATCGATTAGCACAAAGCTACTGCTCAAAACAAGGAGAGCAATGGTGAAAGCACATTGCAAAACTACAAACAAAAAAGATGAATGAAATCCAGTTTAAAAAGTGCAGTAAGCAGCCATAAGAAGAAAAGGAATCCTATCATTTGCAATAACGTGGATGGAGCTCGAGGGTATTATGCTCAGTCAAATATGCCAGGCGGAGAAGTACATGTACCAAATGATTTCACTCATGTGTGGAGTATGATAACAAAGAAAAACTGAAGGAAATGACAGCAGCAGACTCACAGAACCCGAGAGTGGACCTACAGTTACCAAAGAGAAAGGGACTGGGTAGGGTTTGTGGGAAGGGAGTAATACGTGCGGGGAAAAAGAATGGGGGCATTAGGATTAGCATGTATAATGTGTAGGGCGGGGTGTCATGGGTAGGGCTGTACAACACAGAGAAGACATGTAGTGATTCTACAGCATCTTAGTACATGCTGACGGAGAGCGGCTGTAACTGGGATTTGGGGTGACTTGGTGAAGAGGGTAGACAGAATAACATAATTTTCTGCATGTGATTGTATATTAATGAGAACAAAAAGAATTTCAAAGTGCAGTAAGAGCACAGCTCTCAAATATCAGAATAAAAGTACAGCCTTTGAGTGCTCCAATCAAAAGACACAGGGTTAGAAGAACTGATGAAAACTCAAGACCACCTACGTGCTCCCTTACTGGAGACTCACTTGAGATCCAAGGACACAGACAAACTACAAGCTGAAGGGGCGGGGACAGGTACCCTACACAAGTGAAACTGAGAAACAAAGAAAGAAATGGATTCTGTTTTGGACCCCAGAGAGAGTCAGTAGAAAATAGCCCTATCTAGCCACCGTGAATTCTTTTTGTTTGGTTTCAGCAGTGCTCAGGCATAGATTTAGTGGTGCAGCAACTTCCTTCTCATTTGCTCTCACCTCAACAAATGAATTGCTCTAATAATATGCGTCTGGGCATTTATAATCATTGCTTTTCATGATGTTCACGAATGTAAAGAAGTAATAACCACCTAAAGAGGGAAGTTTGGACACTCAAATAAACACTTCACTCCACAACACACTCTTTGTTCCCAACTGCTCCTGTCCAGAAATAGGTGTTAATTCATATTTGTCCCTCCACCTATCAGCAGTGATCACGCCAATGTCCCTCAAACATGGTGGTGTGCAAAGTGCCAAGTACACTTTTCTGTCGACAACAGGCCCAGACGAAGGATACTTGTGGTCTTCAGGGATCACTTACTCACTGAATGTGGCTAAATAAAGTCAACAAGCGAGCAGGAAGTATAAGAGGACAGAGGACAAAGATACGGGTTCAAGTCCTTTCACCTCCATCTACTGGTTTTGTAAGCACACTCTGCTGACTCTACCTGAAAGCGTATCGGTGAACACAGTGCTCTCCTTATGGCTTAGTTACCTTGCAAGGTTTCTGGAAGCATAATGTAGGGAAGAGACATAGGCTATGTTTTTAACTGTTCTGTACATAAGGATAGATGGGCAGACAAAAAGATGATTGTTTCATAGATAGATAGGTAGACAGACGACAGGTGAAAGAGAGATAGATAGGTACATAGATTAATAGATGATAGACATCATAGATAGATGATAGGAAGTTAGATAGATAGATACATAGATAGACACATAGATACATAGATATATACATACATAGATACATAGATAGACAGACAGACTTTTAGATAGATAGATAGAGATGCATGTCGATTGACACAAAGCTATTGTTCATAACCAGGAGTTGAATGGTGAATAACATAGCTAAACTACAAACAAAAAGGAAGAATGAAATCCAGTTTAAAAAGTGCAGTAAGCAGCCTTAAGAAGAAAACAAACACTACCTTTGCAATGACGTGGATGGAGCAAGACGGTAGTATGTTCAGAAAAATAGGGGAGGCGGATAAAGGCAAGTACCAAGTGATTTCACTCATGTGTGGAGTATAACAACAAAGAAAAACTGAAGTAAAAAAACAGCAGCAGACTCACAGAACCCGAGACTTGACTAAAAGTAACCAAAGGAAAAAGGACTGGGCAGGGTGAGTCTGAAGGGAGGGATAAGTGTGGGGTGAAAGAATGGGGCCATTAAGTTTAGCATGTATAATGCGAGGGGTCAGGTGTGCATGGGGAGTACTGTACAACACAGAGAAGACTAGTAGAGATCATATAGCACCTTACTACTCACTGATGGACAGTGACCGTAACGGGGACTTTTGGGGGGGACATGTTGAAGGGGTCTACAGCATCCAACTACGCGGATCGACAGTGACTGAAGAGGTTTTTCGGGGGGACTTGGTGAAGGGGAGCATAGTAAACATAATGTTCTTCACGTGATTGTAGATTAATGATAAAAAATATTCTTTAAGTGCAATAAGTGCACAGCTCTGAATCATCAGAATAAAAGGTCAGGCACTGAGTGCTGCAAACAAAAGACACAGGGATAAAAGAAGGGATGAAAACTCAAGACACCTACGTGCTTACTTACAGGAGACTCACTTGAGATCCAAGGACACAGACAAACTACAAGCCGAAGGTGTGTGGACAAGTACCCTACACGAGTGAAACGGAAAATCAAACAATCAAGCAAATGGATTCTGTTTGAGTCCCCAGAGACAGTCAGCAGAAAATAGCCCTATCTGGCCAACGTGAATTCTTTTTGTTTGGTTTCAACAGTTCCCAGCCATAGATTTAGTGGTGCAGCAACATACTTCTCATTTTCTCTCACCTAAACATCTGAGTTGCTGTAATAATAAGCATCTGGGCCTTTGAAATCAGTGGATTTTATGATGTTCACGAATGTGAAAATCTAATAACCACCTAAAGAGGGAAGTTTGGACACTCAAATAAACACGTCACTCCACAATACACTGTTAGCTCCCAACTGCTCCTGTCTAGAAATTGGTGTTCCTTTTTATTTGACCCTCCGTCCTATCGGCGGTGATCACGCTGATGTCCTTCAAACATGGTGGTGAGCGAAGCAACAAGTTGACTTTTCTGTCGACAACAGGCCCAGAGGAATGATACTTGAGATCTTCAGGGAGCCCTTAGTCAATGTATGTGGCTAAATACAGACAGCAAGTTAGAAGGAGATGAAAGAGGACAGAGGATAGAGACACGGGTTCAAGTCCCAGCACAACCATTCCCTGGTTTTGTAGGTACACGCGGCCGACTCGAACTGCAAGTGTCTCGGTGAACCCAGTGCTCCCTCTGCAGCCTAGATACTTTGCAGGATTTTTTGGAGAATATTGGAGGAAAGTGATATACAGTATATGGTTAACTGTTCTGCACACATGGACAGATGGACAGACAAAAGGATGATTGATTGAGTGATTGATAAATAGATAGACAGAAAGATAGATAGATATAGGTACATATCGATTAGCACAAAGCTACTGCTCAAAACAAGGAGAGCAATGGTGAAAGCACATTGCAAAACTACAAACAAAAAAGAAGAATGAAATCCAGTTTAAAAAGGGCAGTAAGCAGCCATAAGAAGAAAAGGAATCCTATCATTTGCAATAACGTGGATGGAGCTCGAGGGTATTATGCTCAGTCAAATATGCCAGGCGGAGAAGTACATGTACCAAATGATTTCACTCATGTGTGGAGTATGATAACAAAGAAAAACTGAAGGAAATGACAGCAGCAGACTCACAGAACCCGAGAGTGGACCTACAGTTACCAAAGAGAAAGGGACTGGGTAGGGTTTGTGGGAAGGGAGTAATACGTGCGGGGAAAAAGAATGGGGGCATTAGGATTAGCATGTATAATGTGTAGGGCGGGGTGTCATGGGTAGGGCTGTACAACACAGAGAAGACATGTAGTGATTCTACAGCATCTTAGTACATGCTGACGGAGAGCGGCTGTAACTGGGATTTGGGGTGACTTGGTGAAGAGGGTAGACAGAATAACATAATTTTCTGCATGTGATTGTATATTAATGAGAACAAAAAGAATTTCAAAGTGCAGTAAGAGCACAGCTCTCAAATATCAGAATAAAAGTACAGCCTTTGAGTGCTCCAATCAAAAGACACAGGGTTAGAAGAACTGATGAAAACTCAAGACCACCTACGTGCTCCCTTACTGGAGACTCACTTGAGATCCAAGGACACAGACAAACTACAAGCTGAAGGGGCGGGGACAGGTACCCTACACAAGTGAAACTGAGAAACAAAGAAAGAAATGGATTCTGTTTTGGACCCCAGAGAGAGTCAGTAGAAAATAGCCCTATCTAGCCACCGTGAATTCTTTTTGTTTGGTTTCAGCAGTGCTCAGGCATAGATTTAGTGGTGCAGCAACTTCCTTCTCATTTGCTCTCACCTCAACAAATGAATTGCTGTAATAATATGCGTCTGGGCATTTATAATCATTGCTTTTCATGATGTTCACGAATGTAAAGAAGTAATAACCACCTAAAGAGGGAAGTTTGGACACTCAAATAAACACTTCACTCCACAACACACTCTTTGTTCCCAACTGCTCCTGTCCAGAAATAGGTGTTAATTCATATTTGTCCCTCCACCTATCAGCAGTGATCACGCCAATGTCCCTCAAACATGGTGGTGTGCAAAGTGCCAAGTACACTTTTCTGTCGACAACAGGCCCAGACGAAGGATGCTTGTGGTCTTCAGGGATCACTTACTCACTGAATGTGGCTAAATAAAGTCAACAAGCGAGCAGGAAGTATAAGAGGACAGAGGACAAAGATACGGGTACAAGTCCTTTCACCTCCATCTACTGGTTTTGTAAGCACACTCTGCTGACTCTACCTGAAAGCGTATCGGTGAACACAGTGCTCTCCTTATGGCTTAGTTACCTTGCAAGGTTTCTGGAAGCATAATGTAGGGAAGAGACATAGGCTATGTTTTTAACTGTTCTGTACATAAGGATAGATGGGCAGACAAAAAGATGATTGTTTCATAGATAGATAGGTAGACAGACGACAGGTGAAAGAGAGATAGATAGGTACATAGATTAATAGATGATAGACATCATAGATAGATGATAGGAAGTTAGATAGATAGATACATAGATAGACACATAGATACATAGATATATACATACATAGATACATAGATAGACAGACAGACTTTTAGATAGATAGATAGAGATGCATGTCGATTGACACAAAGCTATTGTTCATAACCAGGAGTTGAATGGTGAATAACATAGCTAAACTACAAACAAAAAGGAAGAATGAAATAAAGTTTAAAAAGTGCAGTAAGCAGCCTTAAGAAGAAAACAAACACTACCTTTGCAATGACGTGGATGGAGCAAGACGGTAGTATGTTCAGAAAAATAGGGGAGGCGGATAAAGGCAAGTACCAAGTGATTTCACTCATGTGTGGAGTATAACAACAAAGAAAAACTGAAGTAAAAAAACAGCAGCAGACTCACAGAACCCGAGACTTGACTAAAAGTAACCAAAGGAAAAAGGACTGGGCAGGGTGAGTCTGAAGGGAGGGATAAGTGTGTGGTGAAAGAATGGGGCCATTAAGTTTAGCATGTATAATGCGAGGGGTCAGGTGTGCATGGGGAGTACTGTACAACACAGAGAAGACTAGTAGAGATCATATAGCACCTTACTACTCACTGATGGACAGTGACCGTAACGGGGACTTTTGGGGGGGACATGTTGAAGGGGTCTACAGCATCCAACTACGCGGATCGACAGTGACTGAAGAGGTTTTTCGGGGGGACTTGGTGAAGGGGAGCATAGTAAACATAATGTTCTTCACGTGATTGTAGATTAATGATAAAAAATATTCTTTAAGTGCAATAAGTGCACAGCTCTGAATCATCAGAATAAAAGGTCAGGCACTGAGTGCTGCAAACAAAAGACACAGGGATAAAAGAAGGGATGAAAACTCAAGACACCTACGTGCTTACTTACAGGAGACTCACTTGAGATCCAAGGACACAGACAAACTACAAGCCGAAGGTGTGTGGACAAGTACCCTACACGAGTGAAACGGAAAATCAAACAATCAAGCAAATGGATTGTGTTTGAGTCCCCAGAGACAGTCAGCAGAAAATAGCCCTATCTGGCCACCGTGAATTCTTTTTGTTTGGTTTCAACAGTTCCCAGCCATAGATTTAGTGGTGCAGCAACATACTTCTCATTTTCTCTCACCTCAACATCTGAGTTGCTGTAATAATAAGCATCTGGGCCTTTGAAATCAGTGGATTTTATGATGTTCACGAATGTGAAAATCTAATAACCACCTAAAGAGGGAAGTTTGGACACTCAAATAAACACGTCACTCCACAATACACTGTTAGCTCCCAACTGCTCCTGTCTAGAAATTGGTGTTCCTTTTTATTTGACCCTCCGTCCTATCGGCGGTGATCACGCTGATGTCCTTCAAACATGGTGGTGAGCGAAGCAACATGTTGACTTTTCTGTCGACAACAGGCCCAGAGGAATGATACTTGAGATCTTCAGGGAGCCCTTAGTCAATGTATGTGGCTAAATACAGACAGCAAGTTAGAAGGAGATGAAAGAGGACAGAGGATAGAGACACGGGTTCAAGTCCCAGCACAACCATTCCCTGGTTTTGTAGGTACACGCGGCCGACTCGAACTGCAAGTGTCTCGGTGAACCCAGTGCTCCCTCTGCAGCCTAGATACTTTGCAGGATTTTTTGGAGAATATTGGAGGAAAGTGATATACAGTATATGGTTAACTGTTCTGCACACATGGACAGATGGACAGACAAAAGGATGATTGATTGAGTGATTGATAAATAGATAGACAGAAAGATAGATAGATATAGGTACATATCGATTAGCACAAAGCTACTGCTCAAAACAAGGAGAGCAATGGTGAAAGCACATTGCAAAACTACAAACAAAAAAGAAGAATGAAATCCAGTTTAAAAAGGGCAGTAAGCAGCCATAAGAAGAAAAGGAATCCTATCATTTGCAATAACGTGGATGGAGCTCGAGGGTATTATGCTCAGTCAAATAAGCCAGGCGGAGAAGTACATGTACCAAATGATTTCACTCATGTGTGGAGTATGATAACAAAGAAAAACTGAAGGAAATGACAGCAGCAGACTCACAGAACCCGAGAGGAGAACAAAAAGAATTTCAAAGTGCAGTAAGAGCACAGCTCTCAAATATCAGAATAAAAGTACAGCCTTTGAGTGCTCCAATCAAAAGACACAGGGTTAGAAGAACTGATGAAAACTCAAGACCACCTACGTGCTCCCTTACTGGAGACTCACTTGAGATCCAAGGACACAGACAAACTACAAGCTGAAGGGGCGGGGACAGGTACCCTACACAAGTGAAACTGAGAAACAAAGAAAGAAATGGATTCTGTTTTGGACCCCAGAGAGAGTCAGTAGAAAATAGCCCTATCTAGCCACCGTGAATTCTTTTTGTTTGGTTTCAGCAGTGCTCAGGCATAGATTTAGTGGTGCAGCAACTTCCTTCTCATTTGCTCTCACCTCAACAAATGAATTGCTGTAATAATATGCGTCTGGGCATTTATAATCATTGCTTTTCATGATGTTCACGAATGTAAAGAAGTAATAACCACCTAAAGAGGGAAGTTTGGACACTCAAATAAACACTTCACTCCACAACACACTCTTTGTTCCCAACTGCTCCTGTCCAGAAATAGGTGTTAATTCATATTTGTCCTTCCACCTATCAGCAGTGATCACGCCAATGTCCCTCAAACATGGTGGTGTGCAAAGGGCCAAGTACACTTTTCTGTCTACAACAGGCCCAGACGAAGGATACTTGTGGTCTTCAGGGATCACTTACTCACTGAATGTGGCTAAATAAAGTCAACAAGCGAGCAGGAAGTATAAGAGGACAGAGGACAAAGATACGGGTTCAAGCCCTTTCACCTCCATTTACTGGTTTTGTAAGCACACTCTGCTGACTCTACCTGAAAGCGTATTGGTGAACACAGTGCTCTCCTTATGGCTTAGTTACCTTGCAAGGTTTCTGGAAGAATAATGTAGGGAAGAGACATAGGCTATGTTGTTAACTGTTCTGTACATAAGAATAGATGGGCAGACAAAAAGATGATTGTTTCATTGATAGATAGGTAGACAGACGACAGGTGAAAGAGGGATAGATAGGTACATAGATTAATAGATGATAGACATCATAGATAGATGATAGGAAGATAGATAGATACATAGATAGATACATAGATACATAGATATAAACATACATAGATACATAGATAGACAGACAGACCTTTAGATAGATAGATACAGATACATGTCGATTGACACAAAGCTACTGTTCATAACCAGGAGTTGAATGGTGAATAACATAGCTAAACTACAAACAAAAAGGAAGAATGAAATCCAGTTTAAAAAGTGCAGTAAGCAGCCTTAAGAAGAAAACAAACACTACCATTTGCAATGACGTGGATGGAGCAAGACGGTACTATGTTCAGAAAAATAGGGCAGGCGGATAAAGGCAAGTACCAAGTGATTTCACTCATGTGTGGAGTATAACAACAAAGAAAAACTGAAGTAAAAAAACAGCAGCAGACTCACAGAACCCGAGAGTTGACTAAAAGTAACCAAAGGAAAAAGGACTGGGCAGGGTGAGTCTGAAGGGTGGGATAAGTGTGGGGAGAAAGAATGGGGGCATTAAGTTTAGCATGTATAATGCGCGGGTTCGGGTGTGCATGGGGAGTACTGTACAACACAGAGAAGACTAGTAGAGATCATATAGCATCTTACTACTCACTGATGGACAGTGACATTAACGGGGACTTTTGGGGGGGACATGTTGAAGGTGTCTACAGCATCCAACTACGCTGATCGTCAGTGACTGAAGAGGTTTTTTAGGGGGACTTGTTGAAGGGGGGAGCATAGTAAACATAATGTTCTTCACGTGATTGTAGATTAATGATAAAAAATATTCTTTAAGTGCAATAAGTGCACAGCTCTGAATCATCAGAATAAAAGGTCAGGCACTGAGTGCTGCAAACAAAAGACACAGGGATAAAAGAAGGGATGAAAACTCAAGACACCTACGTGCTTACTTACAGGAGACTCACTTGAGATCCAAGGACACACACAAACTACAAGCCGAAGGTGTGTGGACAAGTACCCTACACGAGTGAAACGGAAAATCAAACAATCAAGCAAATGAATTCTGTTTGAGTCCCCAGAGACAGTCAGCAGAAAATAGCCCTATCTGGCCACCGTGAATTCTTTTTGTTTGGTTTCAACAGTTCCCAGCCATAGATTTAGTGGTGCAGCAACATACTTCTCATTTTCTCTCACCTCAACAACTGAGTTGCTGTAATAATAAGCATCTGGGCCTTTGAAATCAGTGGATTTTATGTTGTTCACGAATGTGAAAATCTAATAACCACCTAAAGAGGGAAGTTTGGACACTCAAATAAACACGTCACTCCACAATACACTGTTAGCTCCCAACTGCTCCTGTCTAGAAATTGGTGTTCCATTATATTTGACCCTCCGTCCTATCGGCGGTGATCACGCTGATGTCCTTCAAACATGGTGGTGAGCGAAGCAACAAGTTGACTTTTCTGTCGACAACAGGCCCAGAGGAATGATACTTGAGATCTTCAGGGAGCCCTTAGTCAATGAATGTGGCTAAATACAGACAGCAAGTTAGAAGGAGATGAAAGAGGACAGAGGATAGAGACACGGGTTCAAGTCCCAGCACAACCATTCCCTGGTTTTGTAGGTACACGCGGCCGACTCGAACTGCAAGTGTCTCGGTGAACCCAGTGCTCCCTCTGCAGCCTAGATACTTTGCAGGATTTTTTGGAGAATAGTGGAGGAAAGTGATATACAGTATATGGTTAACTGTTCTGCACACATGGACAGATGGACAGACAAAAGGATGATTGATTGAGTGATTGATAAATAGATAGACAGAAAGATAGATAGATATAGGTACATATCGATTAGCACAAAGCTACTGCTCAAAACAAGGAGAGCAATGGTGAAAGCACATTGCAAAACTACAAACAAAAAAGATGAATGAAATCCAGTTTAAAAAGTGCAGTAAGCAGCCATAAGAAGAAAAGGAATCCTATCATTTGCAATAACGTGGATGGAGCTCGAGGGTATTATGCTCAGTCAAATATGCCAGGCGGAGAAGTACATGTACCAAATGATTTCACTCATGTGTGGAGTATGATAACAAAGAAAAACTGAAGGAAATGACAGCAGCAGACTCACAGAACCCGAGAGTGGACCTACAGTTACCAAAGAGAAAGGGACTGGGTAGGGTTTGTGGGAAGGGAGTAATACGTGCGGGGAAAAAGAATGGGGGCATTAGGATTAGCATGTATAATGTGTAGGGCGGGGTGTCATGGGTAGGGCTGTACAACACAGAGAAGACATGTAGTGATTCTACAGCATCTTAGTACATGCTGACGGAGAGCGGCTGTAACTGGGATTTGGGGTGACTTGGTGAAGAGGGTAGACAGAATAACATAATTTTCTGCATGTGATTGTATATTAATGAGAACAAAAAGAATTTCAAAGTGCAGTAAGAGCACAGCTCTCAAATATCAGAATAAAAGTACAGCCTTTGAGGGCTCCAATCAAAAGACACAGGGTTAGAAGAACTGATGAAAACTCAAGACCACCTACGTGCTCCCTTACTGGAGACTCACTTGAGATCCAAGGACACAGACAAACTACAAGCTGAAGGGGCGGGGACAGGTACCCTACACAAGTGAAACTGAGAAACAAAGAAAAAAATGGATTCTGTTTTGGACCCCAGAGAGAGTCAGTAGAAAATAGCCCTATCTAGCCACCGTGAATTCTTTTTGTTTGGTTTCAGCAGTGCTCAGGCATAGATTTAGTGGTGCAGCAACTTCCTTCTCATTTGCTCTCACCTCAACAAATGAATTGCTGTAATAATATGCGTCTGGGCATTTATAATCATTGCTTTTCATGATGTTCACGAATGTAAAGAAGTAATAACCACCTAAAGAGGGAAGTTTGGACACTCAAATAAACACTTCACTCCACAACACACTCTTTGTTCCCAACTGCTCCTGTCCATAAATAGGTGTTAATTCATATTTGTCCTTCCACCTATCAGCAGTGATCACGCCAATGTCCCTCAAACATGGTGGTGTGCAAAGGTCCAAGTACACATTTTTCTCGACAACAGGCCCAGACGAAGGATACTTGTGGTCTTCAGGGATCACTTACACATAGAATGTGGCTAAATAAAGTCAACAAGTGAGCAGGAAGTATAAGAGGACAGAGGACAAAGATACGGGTTCAAGTCCTTTCACCTCCATTTACTGGTTTTGTAAGCACACTCGGCTGACTCTACCTGAAAGCGTATCGGTGAACACAGTGCTCTCCTTATGGCTTAGTTACCTTGCAAGGTTTCTGGAAGCATAATGTAGGGAAGAGACATAGGCTATGTTGTTAACTGTTCTGTACATAAGGATAGATGGGCAGACAAAAAGATGATTGTTTCATAGACAGATAGGTAGACAGACGACAGGTGAAAGAGAGATAGATAGGTACATAGATTAATAGATGATAGACATCATGGATAGATGATAGGAAGATAGGTAGATAGATACATAGATAGACACATAGATACATAGATATATACATACATAGATACATAGATAGACAGACAGACCTTTAGATAGATAGATACCGATACATGTCGATTGACACAAAGCTATTGTTCATAACCAGGAGTTGAATGGTGAATAACATAGCTAAACTACAACAAAAAGGAGGAATGAAATCCAGTTTAAAAAGTGCAGTAAGCAGCCTTAAGAAGAAAACAAACACTACCATTTGCAATGACGTGGATGGAGCAAGACGGTAGTATGTTCAGAAAAATAGGGCAGGCGGATAAAGGCAAATACCAAGTGATTTCACTCATGTGTGGAGTATAACAACAAAGAAAAACTGAAGTAAAAAAAGAGCAGCAGACTCACAGAACCCGAGAGTTGACTAAAAGTAACCAAAGGAAAAAGGACTGGGCAGGGTGAGTCTGAAGGGAGGGATAAGTGTGGGGAGAAAGAATGGGGGCATTAAGTTTAGCATGTATAATGCGCGGGGTCGGGTGTGCATGGGGAGTACTGTACAACACAGAGAAGACTAGTAGAGATCATATAGCATCTTACTACTCACTGATGGACCGTGAATGTCACGGGGAATTTTGGGGGGGACATGGTGAAGGGGTCTACAGCATCCAACTACGCTGATCATCAGTGACTGAAGAGGTTTTTTAGGGGGACTTGGTGAAGGGGGGAGCATAGTAAACATAATGTTCTTCACGTGATTGTAGATTAATGATAAAAAATATTCTTTAAGTGCAATAAGTGCACAGCTCTGAATCATCAGAATAAAAGGTCAGGCACTGAGTGCTGCAAACAAAAGACACAGGGATAAAAGAAGGGATGAAAACTCAAGACACCTACGTTCTTACTTACAGGAGACTCACTTGAGATCCAAGGACACAGACAAACTACAAGCCAAAGGTGTGTGGACAAGTACCCTACACGAGTGAAACGGAAAATCAAACAATCAAGCAAATGAATTCTGTTTGAGTCCCCAGAGACAGTCAGCAGAAAATAGCCCTATCTGGCCACCGTGAATTCTTTTTGTTTGGTTTCAACAGTTCCCAGCCATAGATTTAGTGGTGCAGCAACATACTTCTCATTTTCTCTCACCTCAACAACTGAGTTGCTGTAATAATAAGCATCTGGGCCTTTGAAATCAGTGGATTTTATGTTGTTCACGAATGTGAAAATCTAATAACCACCTAAAGAGGGAAGTTTGGACACTCAAATAAACACGTCACTCCACAATACACTGTTAGCTCCCAACTGCTCCTGTCTAGAAATTGGTGTTCCATTATATTTGACCCTCCGTCCTATCGGCGGTGATCACGCTGATGTCCTTCAAACATGGTGGTGAGCGAAGCAACAAGTTGACTTTTCTGTCGACAACAGGCCCAGAGGAATGATACTTGAGATCTTCAGGGAGCCCTTAGTCAATGAATGTGGCTAAATACAGACAGCAAGTTAGAAGGAGATGAAAGAGGACAGAGGATAGAGACACGGGTTCAAGTCCCAGCACAACCATTCCCTGGTTTTGTAGGTACACGCGGCCGACTCGAACTGCAAGTGTCTCGGTGAACCCAGTGCTCCCTCTGCAGCCTAGATACTTTGCAGGATTTTTTGGAGAATAGTGGAGGAAAGTGATATACAGTATATGGTTAACTGTTCTGCACACATGGACAGATGGACAGACAAAAGGATGATTGATTGAGTGATTGATAAATAGATAGACAGAAAGATAGATAGATATAGGTACATATCGATTAGCACAAAGCTACTGCTCAAAACAAGGAGAGCAACGGTGAAAGCACATTGCAAAACTACAAACAAAAAAGAAGAATGAAATCCAGTTTAAAAAGTGCAGTAAGCAGCCATAAGAAGAAAAGGAATCCTATCATTTGCAATAACGTGGATGGAGCTCGAGGGTATTATGCTCAGTCAAATATGCCAGGCGGAGAAGTACATGTACCAAATGATTTCACTCATGTGTGGAGTATGATAACAAAGAAAAACTGAAGGAAATGACAGCAGCAGACTCACAGAACCCGAGAGTGGACCTACAGTTACCAAAGAGAAAGGGACTGGGTAGGGTTTGTGGGAAGGGAGTAATAAGTGCGGGGAAAAAGAATGGGGGCATTAGGATTAGCATGTATAATGTGTAGGGCGGGGTGTCATGGGTAGGGCTGTACAACACAGAGGAGACATGTAGTGATTCTACAGCATCTTAGTACATGCTGACGGAGAGCGGCTGTAACTGGGATTTGGGGTGACTTGGTGAAGAGGGTAGACAGAATAACATAATTTTCTGCATGTGATTGTATATTAATGAGAACAAAAAGAATTTCAAAGTGCAGTAAGAGCACAGCTCTCAAATATCAGAATAAAAGTACAGCCTTTGAGTGCTCCAATCAAAAGACACAGGGTTAGAAGAACTGATGAAAACTCAAGACCACCTACGTGCTCCCTTACTGGAGACTCACTTGAGATCCAAGGACACAGACAAACTACAAGCTGAAGGGGCGGGGACAGGTACCCTACACAAGTGAAACTGAGAAACAAAGAAAGAAATGGATTCTGTTTTGGACCCCAGAGAGAGTCAGTAGAAAATAGCCCTATCTAGCCACCGTGAATTCTTTTTGTTTGGTTTCAGCAGTGCTCAGGCATAGATTTAGTGGTGCAGCAACTTCCTTCTCATTTCCTCTCACCTCAACAAATGAATTGCTGTAATAAAATGCGTCTGGGCATTTATAATCATTGCTTTTTATGATGTTCACGAATGTAAAGAAGTAATAACCACCTAAAGAGGGAAGTTTGGACACTCAAATAAACACTTCACTCCACAACACACTCTTTGTTCCCAACTGCTCCTGTCCAGAAATAGGTGTTAATTCATATTTGTCCTTCCACCTATCAGCAGTGATCACGCCAATGTCCCTCAAACATGGTGGTGTGCAAAGGTCCAAGTACACATTTTTCTCGACAACAGGCCCAGACGAAGGATACCTGTGGTCTTCAGGGATCACTTACACATAGAATGTGGCTAAATAAAGTCAACAAGTGAGCAGGAAGTATAAGAGGACAGAGGACAAAGATACGGGTTCAAGTCCTTTCACCTCCATTTACTGGTTTTGTAAGCACACTCGGCTGACTCTACCTGAAAGCGTATCGGTGAACACAGTGCTCTCCTTATGGCTTAGTTACCTTGCAAGGTTTCTGGAAGCATAATGTAGGGAAGAGACATAGGCTATGTTGTTAACTGTTCTGTACATAAGGATAGATGGGCAGACAAAAAGATGATTGTTTCATAGACAGATAGGTAGACAGACGACAGGTGAAAGAGAGATAGATAGGTACATAGATTAATAGATGATAGACATCATGGATAGATGATAGGAAGATAGGTAGATAGATACATAGATAGACACATAGATACATAGATATATACATACATAGATACATAGATAGACAGACAGACCTTTAGATAGATAGATACCGATACATGTCGATTGACACAAAGCTATTGTTCATAACCAGGAGTTGAATGGTGAATAACATAGCTAAACTACAACAAAAAGGAGGAATGAAATCCAGTTTAAAAAGTGCAGTAAGCAGCCTTAAGAAGAAAACAAACACTACCATTTGCAATGACGTGGATGGAGCAAGACGGTAGTATGTTCAGAAAAATAGGGCAGGCGGATAAAGGCAAATACCAAGTGATTTAACTCATGTGTGGAGTATAACAACAAAGAAAAACTGAAGTAAAAAAAGAGCAGCAGACTCACAGAACCCGAGAGTTGACTAAAAGTAACCAAAGGAAAAAGGACTGGGCAGGGTGAGTCTGAAGGGAGGGATAAGTGTGGGGAGAAAGAATGGGGGCATTAAGTTTAGCATGTATAATGCGCGGGGTCGGGTGTGCATGGGGAGTACTGTACAACACAGAGAAGACTAGTAGAGATCATATAGCATCTTACTACTCACTGATGGACCGTGAATGTCACGGGGAATTTTGGGGGGGACATGGTGAAGGGGTCTACAGCATCCAACTACGCTGATCATCAGTGACTGAAGAGGTTTTTTAGGGGGACTTGGTGAAGGGGGGAGCATAGTAAACATAATGTTCTTCACGTGATTGTAGATTAATGATAAAAAATATTCTTTAAGTGCAATAAGTGCACAGCTCTGAATCATCAGAATAAAAGGTCAGGCACTGAGTGCTGCAAACAAAAGACACAGGGATAAAAGAAGGGATGAAAACTCAAGACACCTACGTTCTTACTTACAGGAGACTCACTTGAGATCCAAGGACACAGACAAACTACAAGCCAAAGGTGTGTGGACAAGTACCCTACACGAGTGAAACGGAAAATCAAACAATCAAGCAAATGAATTCTGTTTGAGTCCCCAGAGACAGTCAGCAGAAAATAGCCCTATCTGGCCACCGTGAATTCTTTTTGTTTGGTTTCAACAGTTCCCAGCCATAGATTTAGTGGTGCAGCAACATACTTCTCATTTTCTCTCACCTCAACAACTGAGTTGCTGTAATAATAAGCATCTGGGCCTTTGAAATCAGTGGATTTTATGTTGTTCACGAATGTGAAAATCTAATAACCACCTAAAGAGGGAAGTTTGGACACTCAAATAAACACTTCACTCCACAACACACTCTTTGTTCCCAACTGCTCCTGTCCAGAAATAGGTGTTAATTCATATTTGTCCTTCCACCTATCAGCAGTGATCACGCCAATGTCCCTCAAACATGGTGGTGTGCAAAGGTCCAAGTACACATTTTTCTCGACAACAGGCCCAGACGAAGGATACTTGTGGTCTTCAGGGATCACTTACACATAGAATGTGGCTAAATAAAGTCAACAAGTGAGCAGGAAGTATAAGAGGACAGAGGACAAAGATACGGGTTCAAGTCCTTTCACCTCCATTTACTGGTTTTGTAAGCACACTCGGCTGACTCTACCTGAAAGCGTATCGGTGAACACAGTGCTCTCCTTATGGCTTAGTTACCTTGCAAGGTTTCTGGAAGCATAATGTAGGGAAGAGACATAGGCTATGTTGTTAACTGTTCTGTACATAAGGATAGATGGGCAGACAAAAAGATGATTGTTTCATAGACAGATAGGTAGACAGACGACAGGTGAAAGAGAGATAGATAGGTACATAGATTAATAGATGATAGACATCATGGATAGATGATAGGAAGATAGGTAGATAGATACATAGATAGACACATAGATACATAGATATATACATACATAGATACATAGATAGACAGACAGACCTTTAGATAGATAGATACCGATACATGTCGATTGACACAAAGCTATTGTTCATAACCAGGAGTTGAATGGTGAATAACATAGCTAAACTACAACAAAAAGGAGGAATGAAATCCAGTTTAAAAAGTGCAGTAAGCAGCCTTAAGAAGAAAACAAACACTACCATTTGCAATGACGTGGATGGAGCAAGACGGTAGTATGTTCAGAAAAATAGGGCAGGCGGATAAAGGCAAATACCAAGTGATTTCACTCATGTGTGGAGTATAACAACAAAGAAAAACTGAAGTAAAAAAAGAGCAGCAGACTCACAGAACCCGAGAGTTGACTAAAAGTAACCAAAGGAAAAAGGACTGGGCAGGGTGAGTCTGAAGGGAGGGATAAGTGTGGGGAGAAAGAATGGGGGCATTAAGTTTAGCATGTATAATGCGCGGGGTCGGGTGTGCATGGGGAGTACTGTACAACACAGAGAAGACTAGTAGAGATCATATAGCATCTTACTACTCACTGATGGACCGTGAATGTCACGGGGAATTTTGGGGGGAACATGGTGAAGGGGTCTACAGCATCCAACTACGCTGATCATCAGTGACTGAAGAGGTTTTTTAGGGGGACTTGGTGAAGGGGGGAGCATAGTAAACATAATGTTCTTCACGTGATTGTAGATTAATGATAAAAAATATTCTTTAAGTGCAATAAGTGCACAGCTCTGAATCATCAGAATAAAAGGTCAGGCACTGAGTGCTGCAAACAAAAGACACAGGGATAAAAGAAGGGATGAAAACTCAAGACACCTACGTTCTTACTTACAGGAGACTCACTTGAGATCCAAGGACACAGACAAACTACAAGCCAAAGGTGTGTGGACAAGTACCCTACACGAGTGAAACGGAAAATCAAACAATCAAGCAAATGAATTCTGTTTGAGTCCCCAGAGACAGTCAGCAGAAAATAGCCCTATCTGGCCACCGTGAATTCTTTTTGTTTGGTTTCAACAGTTCCCAGCCATAGATTTAGTGGTGCAGCAACATACTTCTCATTTTCTCTCACCTCAACAACTGAGTTGCTGTAATAATAAGCATCTGGGCCTTTGAAATCAGTGGATTTTATGTTGTTCACGAATGTGAAAATCTAATAACCACCTAAAGAGGGAAGTTTGGACACTCAAATAAACACGTCACTCCACAATACACTGTTAGCTCCCAACTGCTCCTGTCTAGAAATTGGTGTTCCATTATATTTGACCCTCCGTCCTATCGGCGGTGATCACGCTGATGTCCTTCAAACATGGTGGTGAGCGAAGCAACAAGTTGACTTTTCTGTCGACAACAGGCCCAGAGGAATGATACTTGATATCTTCAGGGAGCCCTTAGTCAATGAATGTGGCTAAATACAGACAGCAAGTTAGAAGGAGATGAAAGAGGACAGAGGATAGAGACACGGGTTCAAGTCCCAGCACAACCATTCCCTGGTTTTGTAGGTACACGCGGCCGACTCGAACTGCAAGTGTCTCGGTGAACCCAGTGCTCCCTCTGCAGCCTAGATACTTTGCAGGATTTTTTGGAGAATAGTGGAGGAAAGTGATATACAGTATATGGTTAACTGTTCTGCACACATGGACAGATGGACAGACAAAAGGATGATTGATTGAGTGATTGATAAATAGATAGAAAGATAGATAGATATAGGTACATATCGATTAGCACAAAGCTACTGCTCAAAACAAGGAGAGCAATGGTGAAAGCACATTGCAAAACTACAAACAAAAAAGAAGAATGAAATCCAGTTTAAAAAGTGCAGTAAGCAGCCATAAGAAGAAAAGGAATCCTATCATTTGCAATAACGTGGATGGAGCTCGAGGGTATTATGCTCAGTCAAATATGCCAGGCGGAGAAGTACATGTACCAAATGATTTCACTCATGTGTGGAGTATGATAACAAAGAAAAACTGAAGGAAATGACAGGAGCAGACTCACAGAACCCGAGAGTGGACCTACAGTTACCAAAGAGAAAGGGACTGGGTAGGGTTTGTGGGAAGGGAGTAATAAGTGCGGGGAAAAAGAATGGGGGCATTAGGATTAGCATGTATAATGTGTAGGGCGGGGTGTCATGGGTAGGGCTGTACAACACAGAGAAGACATGTAGTGATTCTACAGCATCTTAGTACATGCTGACGGAGAGCGGCTGTAACTGGGATTTGGGGTGACTTGGTGAAGAGGGTAGACAGAATAACATAATTTTCTGCATGTGATTGTATATTAATGAGAACAAAAAGAATTTCAAAGTGCAGTAAGAGCACAGCTCTCAAATATCAGAATAAAAGTACAGCCTTTGAGTGCTCCAATCAAAAGACACAGGGTTAGAAGAACTGATGAAAACTCAAGACCACCTACGTGCTCCCTTACTGGAGACTCACTTGAGATCCAAGGACACAGACAAACTACAAGCTGAAGGGGCGGGGACAGGTACCCTACACAAGTGAAACTGAGAAACAAAGAAAGAAATGGATTCTGTTTTGGACCCCAGAGAGAGTCAGTAGAAAATAGCCCTATCTAGCCACCGTGAATTCTTTTTGTTTGGTTTCAGCAGTGCTCAGGCATAGATTTAGTGGTGCAGCAACTTCCTTCTCATTTCCTCTCACCTCAACAAATGAATTGCTGTAATAATATGCGTCTGGGCATTTATAATCATTGCTTTTTATGATGTTCACGAATGTAAAGAAGTAATAACCACCTAAAGAGGGAAGTTTGGACACTCAAATAAACACTTCACTCCACAACACACTCTTTGTTCCCAACTGCTCCTGTCCAGAAATAGGTGTTAATTCATATTTGTCCTTCCACCTATCAGCAGTGATCACGCCAATGTCCCTCAAACATGGTGGTGTGCAAAGGTCCAAGTACACATTTTTCTCGACAACAGGCCCAGACGAAGGATACTTGTGGTCTTCAGGGATCACTTACACATAGAATGTGGCTAAATAAAGTCAACAAGTGAGCAGGAAGTATAAGAGGACAGAGGACAAAGATACGGGTTCAAGTCCTTTCACCTCCATTTACTGGTTTTGTAAGCACACTCGGCTGACTCTACCTGAAAGCGTATCGGTGAACACAGTGCTCTCCTTATGGCTTAGTTACCTTGCAAGGTTTCTGGAAGCATAATGTAGGGAAGAGACATAGGCTATGTTGTTAACTGTTCTGTACATAAGGATAGATGGGCAGACAAAAAGATGATTGTTTCATAGACAGATAGGTAGACAGACGACAGGTGAAAGAGAGATAGATAGGTACATAGATTAATAGATGATAGACATCATGGATAGATGATAGGAAGATAGGTAGATAGATACATAGATAGACACATAGATACATAGATATATACATACATAGATACATAGATAGACAGACAGACCTTTAGATAGATAGATACCGATACATGTCGATTGACACAAAGCTATTGTTCATAACCAGGAGTTGAATGGTGAATAACATAGCTAAACTACAACAAAAAGGAGGAATGAAATCCAGTTTAAAAAGTGCAGTAAGCAGCCTTAAGAAGAAAACAAACACTACCATTTGCAATGACGTGGATGGAGCAAGACGGTAGTATGTTCAGAAAAATAGGGCAGGCGGATAAAGGCAAATACCAAGTGATTTCACTCATGTGTGGAGTATAACAACAAAGAAAAACTGAAGTAAAAAAAGAGCAGCAGACTCACAGAACCCGAGAGTTGACTAAAAGTAACCAAAGGAAAAAGGACTGGGCAGGGTGAGTCTGAAGGGAGGGATAAGTGTGGGGAGAAAGAATGGGGGCATTAAGTTTAGCATGTATAATGCGCGGGGTCGGGTGTGCATGGGGACTACTGTACAACACAGAGAAGACTAGTAGAGATCATATAGCATCTTACTACTCACTGATGGACCGTGAATGTCACGGGGAATTTTGGGGGGGACATGGTGAAGGGGTCTACAGCATCCAACTACGCTGATCATCAGTGACTGAAGAGGTTTTTTAGGGGGACTTGGTGAAGGGGGGAGCATAGTAAACATAATGTTCTTCACGTGATTGTAGATTAATGATAAAAAATATTCTTTAAGTGCAATAAGTGCACAGCTCTGAATCATCAGAATAAAAGGTCAGGCACTGAGTGCTGCAAACAAAAGACACAGGGATAAAAGAAGGGATGAAAACTCAAGACACCTACGTTCTTACTTACAGGAGACTCACTTGAGATCCAAGGACACAGACAAACTACAAGCCAAAGGTGTGTGGACAAGTACCCTACACGAGTGAAACGGAAAATCAAACAATCAAGCAAATGAATTCTGTTTGAGTCCCCAGAGACAGTCAGCAGAAAATAGCCCTATCTGGCCACCGTGAATTCTTTTTGTTTGGTTTCAACAGTTCCCAGCCATAGATTTAGTGGTGCAGCAACATACTTCTCATTTTCTCTCACCTCAACAACTGAGTTGCTGTAATAATAAGCATCTGGGCCTTTGAAATCAGTGGATTTTATGTTGTTCACGAATGTGAAAATCTAATAACCACCTAAAGAGATAAGTTTGGACACTCAAATAAACACGTCACTCCACAATACACTGTTAGCTCCCAACTGCTCCTGTCTAGAAATTGGTGTTCCATTATATTTGACCCTCCGTCCTATCGGCGGTGATCACGCTGATGTCCTTCAAACATGGTGGTGAGCGAAGCAACAAGTTGACTTTTCTGTCGACAACAGGCCCAGAGGAATGATACTTGAGATCTTCAGGGAGCCCTTAGTCAATGAATGTGGCTAAATACAGACAGCAAGTTAGAAGGAGATGAAAGAGGACAGAGGATAGAGACACGGGTTCAAGTCCCAGCACAACCATTCCCTGGTTTTGTAGGTACACGCGGCCGACTCGAACTGCAAGTGTCTCGGTGAACCCAGTGCTCCCTCTGCAGCCTAGATACTTTGCAGGATTTTTTGGAGAATAGTGGAGGAAAGTGATATACAGTATATGGTTAACTGTTCTGCACACATGGACAGATGGACAGACAAAAGGATGATTGATTGAGTGATTGATAAATAGATAGACAGAAAGATAGATAGATATAGGTACATATCGATTAGCACAAAGCTACTGCTCAAAACAAGGAGAGCAACGGTGAAAGCACATTGCAAAACTACAAACAAAAAAGAAGAATGAAATCCAGTTTAAAAAGTGCAGTAAGCAGCCATAAGAAGAAAAGGAATCCTATCATTTGCAATAACGTGGATGGAGCTCGAGGGTATTATGCTCAGTCAAATATGCCAGGCGGAGAAGTACATGTACCAAATGATTTCACTCATGTGTGGAGTATGATAACAAAGAAAAACTGAAGGAAATGACAGCAGCAGACTCACAGAACCCGAGAGTGGACCTACAGTTACCAAAGAGAAAGGGACTGGGTAGGGTTTGTGGGAAGGGAGTAATAAGTGCGGGGAAAAAGAATGGGGGCATTAGGATTAGCATGTATAATGTGTAGGGCGGGGTGTCATGGGTAGGGCTGTACAACACAGAGGAGACATGTAGTGATTCTACAGCATCTTAGTACATGCTGACGGAGAGCGGCTGTAACTGGGATTTGGGGTGACTTGGTGAAGAGGGTAGACAGAATAACATAATTTTCTGCATGTGATTGTATATTAATGAGAACAAAAAGAATTTCAAAGTGCAGTAAGAGCACAGCTCTCAAATATCAGAATAAAAGTACAGCCTTTGAGTGCTCCAATCAAAAGACACAGGGTTAGAAGAACTGATGAAAACTCAAGACCACCTACGTGCTCCCTTACTGGAGACTCACTTGAGATCCAAGGACACAGACAAACTACAAGCTGAAGGGGCGGGGACAGGTACCCTACACAAGTGAAACTGAGAAACAAAGAAAGAAATGGATTCTGTTTTGGACCCCAGAGAGAGTCAGTAGAAAATAGCCCTATCTAGCCACCGTGAATTCTTTTTGTTTGGTTTCAGCAGTGCTCAGGCATAGATTTAGTGGTGCAGCAACTTCCTTCTCATTTCCTCTCACCTCAACAAATGAATTGCTGTAATAAAATGCGTCTGGGCATTTATAATCATTGCTTTTTATGATGTTCACGAATGTAAAGAAGTAATAACCACCTAAAGAGGGAAGTTTGGACACTCAAATAAACACTTCACTCCACAACACACTCTTTGTTCCCAACTGCTCCTGTCCAGAAATAGGTGTTAATTCATATTTGTCCTTCCACCTATCAGCAGTGATCACGCCAATGTCCCTCAAACATGGTGGTGTGCAAAGGTCCAAGTACACATTTTTCTCGACAACAGGCCCAGACGAAGGATACTTGTGGTCTTCAGGGATCACTTACACATAGAATGTGGCTAAATAAAGTCAACAAGTGAGCAGGAAGTATAAGAGGACAGAGGACAAAGATACGGGTTCAAGTCCTTTCACCTCCATTTACTGGTTTTGTAAGCACACTCGGCTGACTCTACCTGAAAGCGTATCGGTGAACACAGTGCTCTCCTTATGGCTTAGTTACCTTGCAAGGTTTCTGGAAGCATAATGTAGGGAAGAGACATAGGCTATGTTGTTAACTGTTCTGTACATAAGGATAGATGGGCAGACAAAAAGATGATTGTTTCATAGACAGATAGGTAGACAGACGACAGGTGAAAGAGAGATAGATAGGTACATAGATTAATAGATGATAGACATCATGGATAGATGATAGGAAGATAGGTAGATAGATACATAGATAGACACATAGATACATAGATATATACATACATAGATACATAGATAGACAGACAGACCTTTAGATAGATAGATACCGATACATGTCGATTGACACAAAGCTATTGTTCATAACCAGGAGTTGAATGGTGAATAACATAGCTAAACTACAACAAAAAGGAGGAATGAAATCCAGTTTAAAAAGTGCAGTAAGCAGCCTTAAGAAGAAAACAAACACTACCATTTGCAATGACGTGGATGGAGCAAGACGGTAGTATGTTCAGAAAAATAGGGCAGGCGGATAAAGGCAAATACCAAGTGATTTCACTCATGTGTGGAGTATAACAACAAAGAAAAACTGAAGTAAAAAAAGAGCAGCAGACTCACAGAACCCGAGAGTTGACTAAAAGTAACCAAAGGAAAAAGGACTGGGCAGGGTGAGTCTGAAGGGAGGGATAAGTGTGGGGAGAAAGAATGGGGGCATTAAGTTTAGCATGTATAATGCGCGGGGTCGGGTGTGCATGGGGACTACTGTACAACACAGAGAAGACTAGTAGAGATCATATAGCATCTTACTACTCACTGATGGACCGTGAATGTCACGGGGAATTTTGGGGGGGACATGGTGAAGGGGTCTACAGCATCCAACTACGCTGATCATCAGTGACTGAAGAGGTTTTTTAGGGGGACTTGGTGAAGGGGGGAGCATAGTAAACATAATGTTCTTCACGTGATTGTAGATTAATGATAAAAAATATTCTTTAAGTGCAATAAGTGCACAGCTCTGAATCATCAGAATAAAAGGTCAGGCACTGAGTGCTGCAAACAAAAGACACAGGGATAAAAGAAGGGATGAAAACTCAAGACACCTACGTTCTTACTTACAGGAGACTCACTTGAGATCCAAGGACACAGACAAACTACAAGCCAAAGGTGTGTGGACAAGTACCCTACACGAGTGAAACGGAAAATCAAACAATCAAGCAAATGAATTCTGTTTGAGTCCCCAGAGACAGTCAGCAGAAAATAGCCCTATCTGGCCACCGTGAATTCTTTTTGTTTGGTTTCAACAGTTCCCAGCCATAGATTTAGTGGTGCAGCAACATACTTCTCATTTTCTCTCACCTCAACAACTGAGTTGCTGTAATAATAAGCATCTGGGCCTTTGAAATCAGTGGATTTTATGTTGTTCACGAATGTGAAAATCTAATAACCACCTAAAGAGATAAGTTTGGACACTCAAATAAACACGTCACTCCACAATACACTGTTAGCTCCCAACTGCTCCTGTCTAGAAATTGGTGTTCCATTATATTTGACCCTCCGTCCTATCGGCGGTGATCACGCTGATGTCCTTCAAACATGGTGGTGAGCGAAGCAACAAGTTGACTTTTCTGTCGACAACAGGCCCAGAGGAATGATACTTGAGATCTTCAGGGAGCCCTTAGTCAATGAATGTGGCTAAATACAGACAGCAAGTTAGAAGGAGATGAAAGAGGACAGAGGATAGAGACACGGGTTCAAGTCCCAGCACAACCATTCCCTGGTTTTGTAGGTACACGCGGCCGACTCGAACTGCAAGTGTCTCGGTGAACCCAGTGCTCCCTCTGCAGCCTAGATACTTTGCAGGATTTTTTGGAGAATAGTGGAGGAAAGTGATATACAGTATATGGTTAACTGTTCTGCACACATGGACAGATGGACAGACAAAAGGATGATTGATTGAGTGATTGATAAATAGATAGACAGAAAGATAGATAGATATAGGTACATATCGATTAGCACAAAGCTACTGCTCAAAACAAGGAGAGCAACGGTGAAAGCACATTGCAAAACTACAAACAAAAAAGAAGAATGAAATCCAGTTTAAAAAGTGCAGTAAGCAGCCATAAGAAGAAAAGGAATCCTATCATTTGCAATAACGTGGATGGAGCTCGAGGGTATTATGCTCAGTCAAATATGCCAGGCGGAGAAGTACATGTACCAAATGATTTCACTCATGTGTGGAGTATGATAACAAAGAAAAACTGAAGGAAATGACAGCAGCAGACTCACAGAACCCGAGAGTGGACCTACAGTTACCAAAGAGAAAGGGACTGGGTAGGGTTTGTGGGAAGGGAGTAATAAGTGCGGGGAAAAAGAATGGGGGCATTAGGATTAGCATGTATAATGTGTAGGGCGGGGTGTCATGGGTAGGGCTGTACAACACAGAGGAGACATGTAGTGATTCTACAGCATCTTAGTACATGCTGACGGAGAGCGGCTGTAACTGGGATTTGGGGTGACTTGGTGAAGAGGGTAGACAGAATAACATAATTTTCTGCATGTGATTGTATATTAATGAGAACAAAAAGAATTTCAAAGTGCAGTAAGAGCACAGCTCTCAAATATCAGAATAAAAGTACAGCCTTTGAGTGCTCCAATCAAAAGACACAGGGTTAGAAGAACTGATGAAAACTCAAGACCACCTACGTGCTCCCTTACTGGAGACTCACTTGAGATCCAAGGACACAGACAAACTACAAGCTGAAGGGGCGGGGACAGGTACCCTACACAAGTGAAACTGAGAAACAAAGAAAGAAATGGATTCTGTTTTGGACCCCAGAGAGAGTCAGTAGAAAATAGCCCTATCTAGCCACCGTGAATTCTTTTTGTTTGGTTTCAGCAGTGCTCAGGCATAGATTTAGTGGTGCAGCAACTTCCTTCTCATTTCCTCTCACCTCAACAAATGAATTGCTGTAATAAAATGCGTCTGGGCATTTATAATCATTGCTTTTTATGATGTTCACGAATGTAAAGAAGTAATAACCACCTAAAGAGGGAAGTTTGGACACTCAAATAAACACTTCACTCCACAACACACTCTTTGTTCCCAACTGCTCCTGTCCAGAAATAGGTGTTAATTCATATTTGTCCTTCCACCTATCAGCAGTGATCACGCCAATGTCCCTCAAACATGGTGGTGTGCAAAGGTCCAAGTACACATTTTTCTCGACAACAGGCCCAGACGAAGGATACTTGTGGTCTTCAGGGATCACTTACACATAGAATGTGGCTAAATAAAGTCAACAAGTGAGCAGGAAGTATAAGAGGACAGAGGACAAAGATACGGGTTCAAGTCCTTTCACCTCCATTTACTGGTTTTGTAAGCACACTCGGCTGACTCTACCTGAAAGCGTATCGGTGAACACAGTGCTCTCCTTATGGCTTAGTTACCTTGCAAGGTTTCTGGAAGCATAATGTAGGGAAGAGACATAGGCTATGTTGTTAACTGTTCTGTACATAAGGATAGATGGGCAGACAAAAAGATGATTGTTTCATAGACAGATAGGTAGACAGACGACAGGTGAAAGAGAGATAGATAGGTACATAGATTAATAGATGATAGACATCATGGATAGATGATAGGAAGATAGGTAGATAGATACATAGATAGACACATAGATACATAGATATATACATACATAGATACATAGATAGACAGACAGACCTTTAGATAGATAGATACCGATACATGTCGATTGACACAAAGCTATTGTTCATAACCAGGAGTTGAATGGTGAATAACATAGCTAAACTACAACAAAAAGGAGGAATGAAATCCAGTTTAAAAAGTGCAGTAAGCAGCCTTAAGAAGAAAACAAACACTACCATTTGCAATGACGTGGATGGAGCAAGACGGTAGTATGTTCAGAAAAATAGGGCAGGCGGATAAAGGCAAATACCAAGTGATTTCACTCATGTGTGGAGTATAACAACAAAGAAAAACTGAAGTAAAAAAAGAGCAGCAGACTCACAGAACCCGAGAGTTGACTAAAAGTAACCAAAGGAAAAAGGACTGGGCAGGGTGAGTCTGAAGGGAGGGATAAGTGTGGGGAGAAAGAATGGGGGCATTAAGTTTAGCATGTATAATGCGCGGGGTCGGGTGTGCATGGGGAGTACTGTACAACACAGAGAAGACTAGTAGAGATCATATAGCATCTTACTACTCACTGATGGACCGTGAATGTCACGGGGAATTTTGGGGGGGACATGGTGAAGGGGTCTACAGCATCCAACTACGCTGATCATCAGTGACTGAAGAGGTTTTTTAGGGGGACTTGGTGAAGGGGGGAGCATAGTAAACATAATGTTCTTCACGTGATTGTAGATTAATGATAAAAAATATTCTTTAAGTGCAATAAGTGCACAGCTCTGAATCATCAGAATAAAAGGTCAGGCACTGAGTGCTGCAAACAAAAGACACAGGGATAAAAGAAGGGATGAAAACTCAAGACACCTACGTTCTTACTTACAGGAGACTCACTTGAGATCCAAGGACACAGACAAACTACAAGCCAAAGGTGTGTGGACAAGTACCCTACACGAGTGAAACGGAAAATCAAACAATCAAGCAAATGAATTCTGTTTGAGTCCCCAGAGACAGTCAGCAGAAAATAGCCCTATCTGGCCACCGTGAATTCTTTTTGTTTGGTTTCAACAGTTCCCAGCCATAGATTTAGTGGTGCAGCAACATACTTCTCATTTTCTCTCACCTCAACAACTGAGTTGCTGTAATAATAAGCATCTGGGCCTTTGAAATCAGTGGATTTTATGTTGTTCACGAATGTGAAAATCTAATAACCACCTAAAGAGGGAAGTTTGGACACTCAAATAAACACGTCACTCCACAATACACTGTTAGCTCCCAACTGCTCCTGTCTAGAAATTGGTGTTCCATTATATTTGACCCTCCGTCCTATCGGCGGTGATCACGCTGATGTCCTTCAAACATGGTGGTGAGCGAAGCAACAAGTTGACTTTTCTGTCGACAACAGGCCCAGAGGAATGATACTTGAGATCTTCAGGGAGCCCTTAGTCAATGAATGTGGCTAAATACAGACAGCAAGTTAGAAGGAGATGAAAGAGGACAGAGGATAGAGACACGGGTTCAAGTCCCAGCACAACCATTCCCTGGTTTTGTAGGTACACGCGGCCGACTCGAACTGCAAGTGTCTCGGTGAACCCAGTGCTCCCTCTGCAGCCTAGATACTTTGCAGGATTTTTTGGAGAATAGTGGAGGAAAGTGATATACAGTATATGGTTAACTGTTCTGCACACATGGACAGATGGACAGACAAAAGGATGATTGATTGAGTGATTGATAAATAGATAGACAGAAAGATAGATAGATATAGGTACATATCGATTAGCACAAAGCTACTGCTCAAAACAAGGAGAGCAACGGTGAAAGCACATTGCAAAACTACAAACAAAAAAGAAGAATGAAATCCAGTTTAAAAAGTGCAGTAAGCAGCCATAAGAAGAAAAGGAATCCTATCATTTGCAATAACGTGGATGGAGCTCGAGGGTATTATGCTCAGTCAAATATGCCAGGCGGAGAAGTACATGTACCAAATGATTTCACTCATGTGTGGAGTATGATAACAAAGAAAAACTGAAGGAAATGACAGCAGCAGACTCACAGAACCCGAGAGTGGACCTACAGTTACCAAAGAGAAAGGGACTGGGTAGGGTTTGTGGGAAGGGAGTAATAAGTGCGGGGAAAAAGAATGGGGGCATTAGGATTAGCATGTATAATGTGTAGGGCGGGGTGTCATGGGTAGGGCTGTACAACACAGAGGAGACATGTAGTGATTCTACAGCATCTTAGTACATGCTGACGGAGAGCGGCTGTAACTGGGATTTGGGGTGACTTGGTGAAGAGGGTAGACAGAATAACATAATTTTCTGCATGTGATTGTATATTAATGAGAACAAAAAGAATTTCAAAGTGCAGTAAGAGCACAGCTCTCAAATATCAGAATAAAAGTACAGCCTTTGAGTGCTCCAATCAAAAGACACAGGGTTAGAAGAACTGATGAAAACTCAAGACCACCTACGTGCTCCCTTACTGGAGACTCACTTGAGATCCAAGGACACAGACAAACTACAAGCTGAAGGGGCGGGGACAGGTACCCTACACAAGTGAAACTGAGAAACAAAGAAAGAAATGGATTCTGTTTTGGACCCCAGAGAGAGTCAGTAGAAAATAGCCCTATCTAGCCACCGTGAATTCTTTTTGTTTGGTTTCAGCAGTGCTCAGGCATAGATTTAGTGGTGCAGCAACTTCCTTCTCATTTCCTCTCACCTCAACAAATGAATTGCTGTAATAAAATGCGTCTGGGCATTTATAATCATTGCTTTTTATGATGTTCACGAATGTAAAGAAGTAATAACCACCTAAAGAGGGAAGTTTGGACACTCAAATAAACACTTCACTCCACAACACACTCTTTGTTCCCAACTGCTCCTGTCCAGAAATAGGTGTTAATTCATATTTGTCCTTCCACCTATCAGCAGTGATCACGCCAATGTCCCTCAAACATGGTGGTGTGCAAAGGTCCAAGTACACATTTTTCTCGACAACAGGCCCAGACGAAGGATACTTGTGGTCTTCAGGGATCACTTACACATAGAATGTGGCTAAATAAAGTCAACAAGTGAGCAGGAAGTATAAGAGGACAGAGGACAAAGATACGGGTTCAAGTCCTTTCACCTCCATTTACTGGTTTTGTAAGCACACTCTGCTGACTCTACCTGAAAGCGTATCGGTGAACACAGTGCTCTCCTTATGGCTTAGTTACCTTGCAAGGTTTCTGGAAGCATAATGTAGGGAAGAGACATAGGCTATGTTGTTAACTGTTCTGTACATAAGGATAGATGGGCAGACAAAAAGATGATTGTTTCATAGACAGATAGGTAGACAGACGACAGGTGAAAGAGAGATAGATAGGTACATAGATTAATAGATGATAGACATCATGGATAGATGATAGGAAGATAGGTAGATAGATACATAGATAGACACATAGATACATAGATATATACATACATAGATACATAGATAGACAGACAGACCTTTAGATAGATAGATACCGATACATGTCGATTGACACAAAGCTATTGTTCATAACCAGGAGTTGAATGGTGAATAACATAGCTAAACTACAACAAAAAGGAGGAATGAAATCCAGTTTAAAAAGTGCAGTAAGCAGCCTTAAGAAGAAAACAAACACTACCATTTGCAATGACGTGGATGGAGCAAGACGGTAGTATGTTCAGAAAAATAGGGCAGGCGGATAAAGGCAAATACCAAGTGATTTCACTCATGTGTGGAGTATAACAACAAAGAAAAACTGAAGTAAAAAAAGAGCAGCAGACTCACAGAACCCGAGAGTTGACTAAAAGTAACCAAAGGAAAAAGGACTGGGCAGGGTGAGTCTGAAGGGAGGGATAAGTGTGGGGAGAAAGAATGGGGGCATTAAGTTTAGCATGTATAATGCGCGGGGTCGGGTGTGCATGGGGAGTACTGTACAACACAGAGAAGACTAGTAGAGATCATATAGCATCTTACTACTCACTGATGGACCGTGAATGTCACGGGGAATTTTGGGGGGGACATGGTGAAGGGGTCTACAGCATCCAACTACGCTGATCATCAGTGACTGAAGAGGTTTTTTAGGGGGACTTGGTGAAGGGGGGAGCATAGTAAACATAATGTTCTTCACGTGATTGTAGATTAATGATAAAAAATATTCTTTAAGTGCAATAAGTGCACAGCTCTGAATCATCAGAATAAAAGGTCAGGCACTGAGTGCTGCAAACAAAAGACACAGGGATAAAAGAAGGGATGAAAACTCAAGACACCTACGTTCTTACTTACAGGAGACTCACTTGAGATCCAAGGACACAGACAAACTACAAGCCAAAGGTGTGTGGACAAGTACCCTACACGAGTGAAACGGAAAATCAAACAATCAAGCAAATGAATTCTGTTTGAGTCCCCAGAGACAGTCAGCAGAAAATAGCCCTATCTGGCCACCGTGAATTCTTTTTGTTTGGTTTCAACAGTTCCCAGCCATAGATTTAGTGGTGCAGCAACATACTTCTCATTTTCTCTCACCTCAACAACTGAGTTGCTGTAATAATAAGCATCTGGGCCTTTGAAATCAGTGGATTTTATGTTGTTCACGAATGTGAAAATCTAATAACCACCTAAAGAGGGAAGTTTGGACACTCAAATAAACACGTCACTCCACAATACACTGTTAGCTCCCAACTGCTCCTGTCTAGAAATTGGTGTTCCATTATATTTGACCCTCCGTCCTATCGGCGGTGATCACGCTGATGTCCTTCAAACATGGTGGTGAGCGAAGCAACAAGTTGACTTTTCTGTCGACAACAGGCCCAGAGGAATGATACTTGATATCTTCAGGGAGCCCTTAGTCAATGAATGTGGCTAAATACAGACAGCAAGTTAGAAGGAGATGAAAGAGGACAGAGGATAGAGACACGGGTTCAAGTCCCAGCACAACCATTCCCTGGTTTTGTAGGTACACGCGGCCGACTCGAACTGCAAGTGTCTCGGTGAACCCAGTGCTCCCTCTGCAGCCTAGATACTTTGCAGGATTTTTTGGAGAATAGTGGAGGAAAGTGATATACAGTATATGGTTAACTGTTCTGCACACATGGACAGATGGACAGACAAAAGGATGATT
This sequence comes from Manis pentadactyla, assembly GCF_030020395.1. Lineage (NCBI taxonomy): Eukaryota > Metazoa > Chordata > Mammalia > Pholidota > Manidae > Manis > Manis pentadactyla. The sequence continues at coordinate 100,870 of NW_026644630.1, forward strand.
GATTGAGTGATTGATAAATAGATAGACAGAAAGATAGATAGATATAGGTACATATCGATTAGCACAAAGCTACTGCTCAAAACAAGGAGAGCAACGGTGAAAGCACATTGCAAAACTACAAACAAAAAAGAAGAATGAAATCCAGTTTAAAAAGTGCAGTAAGCAGCCATAAGAAGAAAAGGAATCCTATCATTTGCAATAACGTGGATGGAGCTCGAGGGTATTATGCTCAGTCAAATATGCCAGGCGGAGAAGTACATGTACCAAATGATTTCACTCATGTGTGGAGTATGATAACAAAGAAAAACTGAAGGAAATGACAGCAGCAGACTCACAGAACCCGAGAGTGGACCTACAGTTACCAAAGAGAAAGGGACTGGGTAGGGTTTGTGGGAAGGGAGTAATAAGTGCGGGGAAAAAGAATGGGGGCATTAGGATTAGCATGTATAATGTGTAGGGCGGGGTGTCATGGGTAGGGCTGTACAACACAGAGGAGACATGTAGTGATTCTACAGCATCTTAGTACATGCTGACGGAGAGCGGCTGTAACTGGGATTTGGGGTGACTTGGTGAAGAGGGTAGACAGAATAACATAATTTTCTGCATGTGATTGTATATTAATGAGAACAAAAAGAATTTCAAAGTGCAGTAAGAGCACAGCTCTCAAATATCAGAATAAAAGTACAGCCTTTGAGTGCTCCAATCAAAAGACACAGGGTTAGAAGAACTGATGAAAACTCAAGACCACCTACGTGCTCCCTTACTGGAGACTCACTTGAGATCCAAGGACACAGACAAACTACAAGCTGAAGGGGCGGGGACAGGTACCCTACACAAGTGAAACTGAGAAACAAAGAAAGAAATGGATTCTGTTTTGGACCCCAGAGAGAGTCAGTAGAAAATAGCCCTATCTAGCCACCGTGAATTCTTTTTGTTTGGTTTCAGCAGTGCTCAGGCATAGATTTAGTGGTGCAGCAACTTCCTTCTCATTTCCTCTCACCTCAACAAATGAATTGCTGTAATAAAATGCGTCTGGGCATTTATAATCATTGCTTTTTATGATGTTCACGAATGTAAAGAAGTAATAACCACCTAAAGAGGGAAGTTTGGACACTCAAATAAACACTTCACTCCACAACACACTCTTTGTTCCCAACTGCTCCTGTCCAGAAATAGGTGTTAATTCATATTTGTCCTTCCACCTATCAGCAGTGATCACGCCAATGTCCCTCAAACATGGTGGTGTGCAAAGGGCCAAGTACACATTTTTCTCGACAACAGGCCCAGACGAAGGATACTTGTGGTCTTCAGGGATCACTTACACATAGAATGTGGCTAAATAAAGTCAACAAGTGAGCAGGAAGTATAAGAGGACAGAGGACAAAGATACGGGTTCAAGTCCTTTCACCTCCATTTACTGGTTTTGTAAGCACACTCTGCTGACTCTACCTGAAAGCGTATCGGTGAACACAGTGCTCTCCTTATGGCTTAGTTACCTTGCAAGGTTTCTGGAAGCATAATGTAGGGAAGAGACATAGGCTATGTTGTTAACTGTTCTGTACATAAGGATAGATGGGCAGACAAAAAGATGATTGTTTCATAGACAGATAGGTAGACAGACGACAGGTGAAAGAGAGATAGATAGGTACATAGATTAATAGATGATAGACATCATGGATAGATGATAGGAAGATAGGTAGATAGATACATAGATAGACACATAGATACATAGATATATACATACATAGATACATAGATAGACAGACAGACCTTTAGATAGATAGATACCGATACATGTCGATTGACACAAAGCTATTGTTCATAACCAGGAGTTGAATGGTGAATAACATAGCTAAACTACAACAAAAAGGAGGAATGAAATCCAGTTTAAAAAGTGCAGTAAGCAGCCTTAAGAAGAAAACAAACACTACCATTTGCAATGACGTGGATGGAGCAAGACGGTAGTATGTTCAGAAAAATAGGGCAGGCGGATAAAGGCAAATACCAAGTGATTTAACTCATGTGTGGAGTATAACAACAAAGAAAAACTGAAGTAAAAAAAGAGCAGCAGACTCACAGAACCCGAGAGTTGACTAAAAGTAACCAAAGGAAAAAGGACTGGGCAGGGTGAGTCTGAAGGGAGGGATAAGTGTGGGGAGAAAGAATGGGGGCATTAAGTTTAGCATGTATAATGCGCGGGGTCGGGTGTGCATGGGGAGTACTGTACAACACAGAGAAGACTAGTAGAGATCATATAGCATCTTACTACTCACTGATGGACCGTGAATGTCACGGGGAATTTTGGGGGGGACATGGTGAAGGGGTCTACAGCATCCAACTACGCTGATCGTCAGTGACTGAAGAGGTTTTTTAGGGGGACTTGGTGAAGGGGGGAGCATAGTAAACATAATGTTCTTCACGTGATTGTAGATTAATGATAAAAAATATTCTTTAAGTGCAATAAGTGCACAGCTCTGAATCATCAGAATAAAATGTCAGGCACTTAGTGCTGTAAACAAAAGACACAGGGATAAAAGAAGGGATGAAAACTCAAGACACCTACGTGCTTACTTACAGGAGACACACTTGAGATCCAAGGACACAGACAAACTACAAGCCAAAGGTGTGTGGACAAGTACCCTACACGAGTGAAACGGAAAATCAAACAATCAAGCAAATGAATTCTGTTTGAGTCCCCAGAGACAGTCAGCAGAAAATAGCCCTATCTGGCCACCGTGAATTCTTTTTGTTTGGTTTCAACAGTTCCCAGCCATAGATTTAGTGGTGCAGCAACATACTTCTCATTTTCTCTCACCTCAACAACTGAGTTGCTGTAATAATAAGCATCTGGGCCTTTGAAATCAGTGGATTTTATGTTGTTCACGAATGTGAAAATCTAATTACCACCTAAAGAGGGAAGTTTGGACACTCAAATAAACACGTCACTCCACAATACACTGTTAGCTCCCAACTGCTCCTGTCTAGAAATTGGTGTTCCCTTTTATTTGACCCTCCGTCCTATCGGCGGTGATCACGCTGATGTCCTTCAAACATGGTGGTGAGCGAAGCAACAAGTTGACTTTTCTGTCGACAACAGGCCCAGAGGAATGATACTTGAGATCTTCAGGGAGCCCTTAGTCAATGTATGTGGCTAAATACAGACAGCAAGTTAGAAGGAGATGAAAGAGGACAGAGGATAGAGACACGGGTTCAAGTCCCAGCACAACCATTCCCTGGTTTTGTAGGTACACGCGGCCGACTCGAACTGCAAGTGTCTCGGTGAACCCAGTGCTCCCTCTGCAGCCTAGATACTTTGCAGGATTTTTTGGAGAATAGTGGAGGAAAGTGATATAAAGTATATGGTTAACTGTTCTGCACACATGGACAGATGGACAGAGAAAAGGATGATTGATTGAGTGATTGATAAATAGATAGACAGAAAGATAGATAGATATAGGTACATATCGATTAGCACAAAGCTACTGCTCAAAACAAGGAGAGCACTGGTGAATGCACATTGCAAAACTAAAAACAAAAAAGAAGAATGAAATCCAGTTTAAAAAGTGCAGTAAGCAGCCATAAGAAGAAAAGGAATCCTATCATTTGCAATAACGTGGATGGAGCTCGAGGGTATTATGCTCAGTCAAATATGCCAGGCGGAGAAGTACATGTACCAAATGATTTCACTCATGTGTGGAGTATGATAACAAAGAAAAACTGAAGGAAATGACAGCAGCAGACTCACAGAACCCGAGAGTGGACCTACAGTTAACAAAGAGAAAGGGACTGGGTAGGGTTTGTGGGAAGGGAGTAATAAGTGCGGGGAAAAAGAATGGGGGCATTAGGATTAGCATGTATAATGTGTAGGGTGGGGTGTCATGGGTAGGGCTGTACAACACAGAGGAGACATGTAGTGATTCTACAGCATCTTAGTACATGCTGACGGAGAGCGGCTGTAACTGGGATTTGGGGTGACTTGGTGAAGAGGGTAGACAGAATAACATAATTTTCTGCATGTGATTGTATATTAATGAGAACAAAAAGAATTTCAAAGTGCAGTAAGAGCACAGCTCTCAAATATCAGAATAAAAGTACAGCCTTTGAGTGCTCCAATCAAAAGACACAGGGTTAGAAGAACTGATGAAAACTCAAGACCACCTACGTGCTCCCTTACTGGAGACTCACTTGAGATCCAAGGACACAGACAAACTACAAGCTGAAGGGGCGGGGACAGGTACCCTACACAAGTGAAACTGAGAAACAAAGAAAGAAATGGATTCTGTTTTGGACCCCAGAGAGAGTCAGTAGAAAATAGCCCTATCTAGCCACCGTGAATTCTTTTTGTTTGGTTTCAGCAGTGCTCAGGCATAGATTTAGTGGTGCAGCAACTTCCTTCTCATTTCCTCTCACCTCAACAAATGAATTGCTGTAATAATATGCGTCTGGGCATTTATAATCATTGCTTTTTATGATGTTCACGAATGTAAAGAAGTAATAACCACCTAAAGAGGGAAGTTTGGACACTCAAATAAACACTTCACTCCACAACACACTCTTTGTTCCCAACTGCTCCTGTCCAGAAATAGGTGTTAATTCATATTTGTCCTTCCACCTATCAGCAGTGATCACGCCAATGTCCCTCAAACATGGTGGTGTGCAAAGGGCCAAGTACACATTTTTCTCGACAACAGGCCCAGACGAAGGATACTTGTGGTCTTCAGGGATCACTTACACATAGAATGTGGCTAAATAAAGTCAACAAGTGAGCAGGAAGTATAAGAGGACAGAGGACAAAGATACGGGTTCAAGTCCTTTCACCTCCATTTACTGGTTTTGTAAGCACACTCGGCTGACTCTACCTGAAAGCGTATCGGTGAACACAGTGCTCTCCTTATGGCTTAGTTACCTTGCAAGGTTTCTGGAAGCATAATGTAGGGAAGAGACATAGGCTATGTTGTTAACTGTTCTGTACATAAGGATAGATGGGCAGACAAAAAGATGATTGTTTCATAGACAGATAGGTAGACAGACGACAGGTGAAAGAGAGATAGATAGGTACATAGATTAATAGATGATAGACATCATGGATAGATGATAGGAAGATAGGTAGATAGATACATAGATAGACACATAGATACATAGATATATACATACATAGATACATAGATAGACAGACAGACCTTTAGATAGATAGATACCGATACATGTCGATTGACACAAAGCTATTGTTCATAACCAGGAGTTGAATGGTGAATAACATAGCTAAACTACAACAAAAAGGAGGAATGAAATCCAGTTTAAAAAGTGCAGTAAGCAGCCTTAAGAAGAAAACAAACACTACCATTTGCAATGACGTGGATGGAGCAAGACGGTAGTATGTTCAGAAAAATAGGGCAGGCGGATAAAGGCAAATACCAAGTGATTTAACTCATGTGTGGAGTATAACAACAAAGAAAAACTGAAGTAAAAAAAGAGCAGCAGACTCACAGAACCCGAGAGTTGACTAAAAGTAACCAAAGGAAAAAGGACTGGGCAGGGTGAGTCTGAAGGGAGGGATAAGTGTGGGGAGAAAGAATGGGGGCATTAAGTTTAGCATGTATAATGCGCGGGGTCGGGTGTGCATGGGGAGTACTGTACAACACAGAGAAGACTAGTAGAGATCATATAGCATCTTACTACTCACTGATGGACCGTGAATGTCACGGGGAATTTTGGGGGGGACATGGTGAAGGGGTCTACAGCATCCAACTACGCTGATCATCAGTGACTGAAGAGGTTTTTTAGGGGGACTTGGTGAAGGGGGGAGCATAGTAAACATAATGTTCTTCACGTGATTGTAGATTAATGATAAAAAATATTCTTTAAGTGCAATAAGTGCACAGCTCTGAATCATCAGAATAAAAGGTCAGGCACTGAGTGCTGCAAACAAAAGACACAGGGATAAAAGAAGGGATGAAAACTCAAGACACCTACGTTCTTACTTACAGGAGACTCACTTGAGATCCAAGGACACAGACAAACTACAAGCCAAAGGTGTGTGGACAAGTACCCTACACGAGTGAAACGGAAAATCAAACAATCAAGCAAATGAATTCTGTTTGAGTCCCCAGAGACAGTCAGCAGAAAATAGCCCTATCTGGCCACCGTGAATTCTTTTTGTTTGGTTTCAACAGTTCCCAGCCATAGATTTAGTGGTGCAGCAACATACTTCTCATTTTCTCTCACCTCAACAACTGAGTTGCTGTAATAATAAGCATCTGGGCCTTTGAAATCAGTGGATTTTATGTTGTTCACGAATGTGAAAATCTAATTACCACCTAAAGAGGGAAGTTTGGACACTCAAATAAACACGTCACTCCACAATACACTGTTAGCTCCCAACTGCTCCTGTCTAGAAATTGGTGTTCCCTTTTATTTGACCCTCCGTCCTATCGGCGGTGATCACGCTGATGTCCTTCAAACATGGTGGTGAGCGAAGCAACAAGTTGACTTTTCTGTCGACAACAGGCCCAGAGGAATGATACTTGATATCTTCAGGGAGCCCTTAGTCAATGAATGTGGCTAAATACAGACAGCAAGTTAGAAGGAGATGAAAGAGGACAGAGGATAGAGACACGGGTTCAAGTCCCAGCACAACCATTCCCTGGTTTTGTAGGTACACGCGGCCGACTCGAACTGCAAGTGTCTCGGTGAACCCAGTGCTCCCTCTGCAGCCTAGATACTTTGCAGGATTTTTTGGAGAATAGTGGAGGAAAGTGATATACAGTATATGGTTAACTGTTCTGCACACATGGACAGATGGACAGACAAAAGGATGATTGATTGAGTGATTGATAAATAGATAGACAGAAAGATAGATAGATATAGGTACATATCGATTAGCACAAAGCTACTGCTCAAAACAAGGAGAGCAACGGTGAAAGCACATTGCAAAACTACAAACAAAAAAGAAGAATGAAATCCAGTTTAAAAAGTGCAGTAAGCAGCCATAAGAAGAAAAGGAATCCTATCATTTGCAATAACGTGGATGGAGCTCGAGGGTATTATGCTCAGTCAAATATGCCAGGCGGAGAAGTACATGTACCAAATGATTTCACTCATGTGTGGAGTATGATAACAAAGAAAAACTGAAGGAAATGACAGCAGCAGACTCACAGAACCCGAGAGTGGACCTACAGTTACCAAAGAGAAAGGGACTGGGTAGGGTTTGTGGGAAGGGAGTAATAAGTGCGGGGAAAAAGAATGGGGGCATTAGGATTAGCATGTATAATGTGTAGGGCGGGGTGTCATGGGTAGGGCTGTACAACACAGAGGAGACATGTAGTGATTCTACAGCATCTTAGTACATGCTGACGGAGAGCGGCTGTAACTGGGATTTGGGGTGACTTGGTGAAGAGGGTAGACAGAATAACATAATTTTCTGCATGTGATTGTATATTAATGAGAACAAAAAGAATTTCAAAGTGCAGTAAGAGCACAGCTCTCAAATATCAGAATAAAAGTACAGCCTTTGAGTGCTCCAATCAAAAGACACAGGGTTAGAAGAACTGATGAAAACTCAAGACCACCTACGTGCTCCCTTACTGGAGACTCACTTGAGATCCAAGGACACAGACAAACTACAAGCTGAAGGGGCGGGGACAGGTACCCTACACAAGTGAAACTGAGAAACAAAGAAAGAAATGGATTCTGTTTTGGACCCCAGAGAGAGTCAGTAGAAAATAGCCCTATCTAGCCACCGTGAATTCTTTTTGTTTGGTTTCAGCAGTGCTCAGGCATAGATTTAGTGGTGCAGCAACTTCCTTCTCATTTCCTCTCACCTCAACAAATGAATTGCTGTAATAAAATGCGTCTGGGCATTTATAATCATTGCTTTTTATGATGTTCACGAATGTAAAGAAGTAATAACCACCTAAAGAGGGAAGTTTGGACACTCAAATAAACACTTCACTCCACAACACACTCTTTGTTCCCAACTGCTCCTGTCCAGAAATAGGTGTTAATTCATATTTGTCCTTCCACCTATCAGCAGTGATCACGCCAATGTCCCTCAAACATGGTGGTGTGCAAAGGGCCAAGTACACATTTTTCTCGACAACAGGCCCAGACGAAGGATACTTGTGGTCTTCAGGGATCACTTACACATAGAATGTGGCTAAATAAAGTCAACAAGTGAGCAGGAAGTATAAGAGGACAGAGGACAAAGATACGGGTTCAAGTCCTTTCACCTCCATTTACTGGTTTTGTAAGCACACTCGGCTGACTCTACCTGAAAGCGTATCGGTGAACACAGTGCTCTCCTTATGGCTTAGTTACCTTGCAAGGTTTCTGGAAGCATAATGTAGGGAAGAGACATAGGCTATGTTGTTAACTGTTCTGTACATAAGGATAGATGGGCAGACAAAAAGATGATTGTTTCATAGACAGATAGGTAGACAGACGACAGGTGAAAGAGAGATAGATAGGTACATAGATTAATAGATGATAGACATCATGGATAGATGATAGGAAGATAGGTAGATAGATACATAGATAGACACATAGATACATAGATATATACATACATAGATACATAGATAGACAGACAGACCTTTAGATAGATAGATACCGATACATGTCGATTGACACAAAGCTATTGTTCATAACCAGGAGTTGAATGGTGAATAACATAGCTAAACTACAACAAAAAGGAGGAATGAAATCCAGTTTAAAAAGTGCAGTAAGCAGCCTTAAGAAGAAAACAAACACTACCATTTGCAATGACGTGGATGGAGCAAGACGGTAGTATGTTCAGAAAAATAGGGCAGGCGGATAAAGGCAAATACCAAGTGATTTAACTCATGTGTGGAGTATAACAACAAAGAAAAACTGAAGTAAAAAAAGAGCAGCAGACTCACAGAACCCGAGAGTTGACTAAAAGTAACCAAAGGAAAAAGGACTGGGCAGGGTGAGTCTGAAGGGAGGGATAAGTGTGGGGAGAAAGAATGGGGGCATTAAGTTTAGCATGTATAATGCGCGGGGTCGGGTGTGCATGGGGAGTACTGTACAACACAGAGAAGACTAGTAGAGATCATATAGCATCTTACTACTCACTGATGGACCGTGAATGTCACGGGGAATTTTTGGGGGTTACATGGTGAAGGGGTCTACAGCATCCAACTACGCTGATCGTCAGTGACTGAAGAGGTTTTTTAGGGGGACTTGGTGAAGGGGGGAGCATAGTAAACATAATGTTCTTCACGTGATTGTAGATTAATGATAAAAAATATTCTTTAAGTGCAATAAGTGCACAGCTCTGAATCATCAGAATAAAATGTCAGGCACTTAGTGCTGTAAACAAAAGACACAGGGATAAAAGAAGGGATGAAAACTCAAGACACCTACGTGCTTACTTACAGGAGACACACTTGAGATCCAAGGACACAGACAAACTACAAGCCAAAGGTGTGTGGACAAGTACCCTACACGAGTGAAACGGAAAATCAAACAATCAAGCAAATGAATTCTGTTTGAGTCCCCAGAGACAGTCAGCAGAAAATAGCCCTATCTGGCCACCGTGAATTCTTTTTGTTTGGTTTCAACAGTTCCCAGCCATAGATTTAGTGGTGCAGCAACATACTTCTCATTTTCTCTCACCTCAACAACTGAGTTGCTGTAATAATAAGCATCTGGGCCTTTGAAATCAGTGGATTTTATGTTGTTCACGAATGTGAAAATCTAATTACCACCTAAAGAGGGAAGTTTGGACACTCAAATAAACACGTCACTCCACAATACACTGTTAGCTCCCAACTGCTCCTGTCTAGAAATTGGTGTTCCCTTTTATTTGACCCTCCGTCCTATCGGCGGTGATCACGCTGATGTCCTTCAAACATGGTGGTGAGCGAAGCAACAAGTTGACTTTTCTGTCGACAACAGGCCCAGAGGAATGATACTTGAGATCTTCAGGGAGCCCTTAGTCAATGTATGTGGCTAAATACAGACAGCAAGTTAGAAGGAGATGAAAGAGGACAGAGGATAGAGACACGGGTTCAAGTCCCAGCACAACCATTCCCTGGTTTTGTAGGTACACGCGGCCGACTCGAACTGCAAGTGTCTCGGTGAACCCAGTGCTCCCTCTGCAGCCTAGATACTTTGCAGGATTTTTTGGAGAATAGTGGAGGAAAGTGATATAAAGTATATGGTTAACTGTTCTGCACACATGGACAGATGGACAGAGAAAAGGATGATTGATTGAGTGATTGATAAATAGATAGACAGAAAGATAGATAGATATAGGTACATATCGATTAGCACAAAGCTACTGCTCAAAACAAGGAGAGCACTGGTGAATGCACATTGCAAAACTAAAAACAAAAAAGAAGAATGAAATCCAGTTTAAAAAGTGCAGTAAGCAGCCATAAGAAGAAAAGGAATCCTATCATTTGCAATAACGTGGATGGAGCTCGAGGGTATTATGCTCAGTCAAATATGCCAGGCGGAGAAGTACATGTACCAAATGATTTCACTCATGTGTGGAGTATGATAACAAAGAAAAACTGAAGGAAATGACAGCAGCAGACTCACAGAACCCGAGAGTGGACCTACAGTTAACAAAGAGAAAGGGACTGGGTAGGGTTTGTGGGAAGGGAGTAATAAGTGCGGGGAAAAAGAATGGGGGCATTAGGATTAGCATGTATAATGTGTAGGGTGGGGTGTCATGGGTAGGGCTGTACAACACAGAGGAGACATGTAGTGATTCTACAGCATCTTAGTACATGCTGACGGAGAGCGGCTGTAACTGGGATTTGGGGTGACTTGGTGAAGAGGGTAGACAGAATAACATAATTTTCTGCATGTGATTGTATATTAATGAGAACAAAAAGAATTTCAAAGTGCAGTAAGAGCACAGCTCTCAAATATCAGAATAAAAGTACAGCCTTTGAGTGCTCCAATCAAAAGACACAGGGTTAGAAGAACTGATGAAAACTCAAGACCACCTACGTGCTCCCTTACTGGAGACTCACTTGAGATCCAAGGACACAGACAAACTACAAGCTGAAGGGGCGGGGACAGGTACCCTACACAAGTGAAACTGAGAAACAAAGAAAGAAATGGATTCTGTTTTGGACCCCAGAGAGAGTCAGTAGAAAATAGCCCTATCTAGCCACCGTGAATTCTTTTTGTTTGGTTTCAGCAGTGCTCAGGCATAGATTTAGTGGTGCAGCAACTTCCTTCTCATTTCCTCTCACCTCAACAAATGAATTGCTGTAATAATATGCGTCTGGGCATTTATAATCATTGCTTTTTATGATGTTCACGAATGTAAAGAAGTAATAACCACCTAAAGAGGGAAGTTTGGACACTCAAATAAACACTTCACTCCACAACACACTCTTTGTTCCCAACTGCTCCTGTCCAGAAATAGGTGTTAATTCATATTTGTCCTTCCACCTATCAGCAGTGATCACGCCAATGTCCCTCAAACATGGTGGTGTGCAAAGGTCCAAGTACACATTTTTCTCGACAACAGGCCCAGACGAAGGATACTTGTGGTCTTCAGGGATCACTTACACATAGAATGTGGCTAAATAAAGTCAACAAGTGAGCAGGAAGTATAAGAGGACAGAGGACAAAGATACGGGTTCAAGTCCTTTCACCTCCATTTACTGGTTTTGTAAGCACACTCGGCTGACTCTACCTGAAAGCGTATCGGTGAACACAGTGCTCTCCTTATGGCTTAGTTACCTTGCAAGGTTTCTGGAAGCATAATGTAGGGAAGAGACATAGGCTATGTTGTTAACTGTTCTGTACATAAGGATAGATGGGCAGACAAAAAGATGATTGTTTCATAGACAGATAGGTAGACAGACGACAGGTGAAAGAGAGATAGATAGGTACATAGATTAATAGATGATAGACATCATGGATAGATGATAGGAAGATAGGTAGATAGATACATAGATAGACACATAGATACATAGATATATACATACATAGATACATAGATAGACAGACAGACCTTTAGATAGATAGATACCGATACATGTCGATTGACACAAAGCTATTGTTCATAACCAGGAGTTGAATGGTGAATAACATAGCTAAACTACAACAAAAAGGAGGAATGAAATCCAGTTTAAAAAGTGCAGTAAGCAGCCTTAAGAAGAAAACAAACACTACCATTTGCAATGACGTGGATGGAGCAAGACGGTAGTATGTTCAGAAAAATAGGGCAGGCGGATAAAGGCAAATACCAAGTGATTTAACTCATGTGTGGAGTATAACAACAAAGAAAAACTGAAGTAAAAAAAGAGCAGCAGACTCACAGAACCCGAGAGTTGACTAAAAGTAACCAAAGGAAAAAGGACTGGGCAGGGTGAGTCTGAAGGGAGGGATAAGTGTGGGGAGAAAGAATGGGGGCATTAAGTTTAGCATGTATAATGCGCGGGGTCGGGTGTGCATGGGGAGTACTGTACAACACAGAGAAGACTAGTAGAGATCATATAGCATCTTACTACTCACTGATGGACCGTGAATGTCACGGGGAATTTTGGGGGGGACATGGTGAAGGGGTCTACAGCATCCAACTACGCTGATCATCAGTGACTGAAGAGGTTTTTTAGGGGGACTTGGTGAAGGGGGGAGCATAGTAAACATAATGTTCTTCACGTGATTGTAGATTAATGATAAAAAATATTCTTTAAGTGCAATAAGTGCACAGCTCTGAATCATCAGAATAAAAGGTCAGGCACTGAGTGCTGCAAACAAAAGACACAGGGATAAAAGAAGGGATGAAAACTCAAGACACCTACGTTCTTACTTACAGGAGACTCACTTGAGATCCAAGGACACAGACAAACTACAAGCCAAAGGTGTGTGGACAAGTACCCTACACGAGTGAAACGGAAAATCAAACAATCAAGCAAATGAATTCTGTTTGAGTCCCCAGAGACAGTCAGCAGAAAATAGCCCTATCTGGCCACCGTGAATTCTTTTTGTTTGGTTTCAACAGTTCCCAGCCATAGATTTAGTGGTGCAGCAACATACTTCTCATTTTCTCTCACCTCAACAACTGAGTTGCTGTAATAATAAGCATCTGGGCCTTTGAAATCAGTGGATTTTATGTTGTTCACGAATGTGAAAATCTAATTACCACCTAAAGAGGGAAGTTTGGACACTCAAATAAACACGTCACTCCACAATACACTGTTAGCTCCCAACTGCTCCTGTCTAGAAATTGGTGTTCCCTTTTATTTGACCCTCCGTCCTATCGGCGGTGATCACGCTGATGTCCTTCAAACATGGTGGTGAGCGAAGCAACAAGTTGACTTTTCTGTCGACAACAGGCCCAGAGGAATGATACTTGATATCTTCAGGGAGCCCTTAGTCAATGAATGTGGCTAAATACAGACAGCAAGTTAGAAGGAGATGAAAGAGGACAGAGGATAGAGACACGGGTTCAAGTCCCAGCACAACCATTCCCTGGTTTTGTAGGTACACGCGGCCGACTCGAACTGCAAGTGTCTCGGTGAACCCAGTGCTCCCTCTGCAGCCTAGATACTTTGCAGGATTTTTTGGAGAATAGTGGAGGAAAGTGATATACAGTATATGGTTAACTGTTCTGCACACATGGACAGATGGACAGAGAAAAGGATGATTGATTGAGTGATTGATAAATAGATAGACAGAAAGATAGATAGATATAGGTACATATCGATTAGCACAAAGCTACTGCTCAAAACAAGGAGAGCACTGGTGAATGCACATTGCAAAACTAAAAACAAAAAAGAAGAATGAAATCCAGTTTAAAAAGTGCAGTAAGCAGCCATAAGAAGAAAAGGAATCCTATCATTTGCAATAACGTGGATGGAGCTCGAGGGTATTATGCTCAGTCAAATATGCCAGGCGGAGAAGTACATGTACCAAATGATTTCACTCATGTGTGGAGTATGATAACAAAGAAAAACTGAAGGAAATGACAGCAGCAGACTCACAGAACCCGAGAGTGGACCTACAGTTAACAAAGAGAAAGGGACTGGGTAGGGTTTGTGGGAAGGGAGTAATAAGTGCGGGGAAAAAGAATGGGGGCATTAGGATTAGCATGTATAATGTGTAGGGTGGGGTGTCATGGGTAGGGCTGTACAACACAGAGGAGACATGTAGTGATTCTACAGCATCTTAGTACATGCTGACGGAGAGCGGCTGTAACTGGGATTTGGGGTGACTTGGTGAAGAGGGTAGACAGAATAACATAATTTTCTGCATGTGATTGTATATTAATGAGAACAAAAAGAATTTCAAAGTGCAGTAAGAGCACAGCTCTCAAATATCAGAATAAAAGTACAGCCTTTGAGTGCTCCAATCAAAAGACACAGGGTTAGAAGAACTGATGAAAACTCAAGACCACCTACGTGCTCCCTTACTGGAGACTCACTTGAGATCCAAGGACACAGACAAACTACAAGCTGAAGGGGCGGGGACAGGTACCCTACACAAGTGAAACTGAGAAACAAAGAAAGAAATGGATTCTGTTTTGGACCCCAGAGAGAGTCAGTAGAAAATAGCCCTATCTAGCCACCGTGAATTCTTTTTGTTTGGTTTCAGCAGTGCTCAGGCATAGATTTAGTGGTGCAGCAACTTCCTTCTCATTTCCTCTCACCTCAACAAATGAATTGCTGTAATAATATGCGTCTGGGCATTTATAATCATTGCTTTTTATGATGTTCACGAATGTAAAGAAGTAATAACCACCTAAAGAGGGAAGTTTGGACACTCAAATAAACACTTCACTCCACAACACACTCTTTGTTCCCAACTGCTCCTGTCCAGAAATAGGTGTTAATTCATATTTGTCCTTCCACCTATCAGCAGTGATCACGCCAATGTCCCTCAAACATGGTGGTGTGCAAAGGTCCAAGTACACATTTTTCTCGACAACAGGCCCAGACGAAGGATACTTGTGGTCTTCAGGGATCACTTACACATAGAATGTGGCTAAATAAAGTCAACAAGTGAGCAGGAAGTATAAGAGGACAGAGGACAAAGATACGGGTTCAAGTCCTTTCACCTCCATTTACTGGTTTTGTAAGCACACTCGGCTGACTCTACCTGAAAGCGTATCGGTGAACACAGTGCTCTCCTTATGGCTTAGTTACCTTGCAAGGTTTCTGGAAGCATAATGTAGGGAAGAGACATAGGCTATGTTGTTAACTGTTCTGTACATAAGGATAGATGGGCAGACAAAAAGATGATTGTTTCATAGACAGATAGGTAGACAGACGACAGGTGAAAGAGAGATAGATAGGTACATAGATTAATAGATGATAGACATCATGGATAGATGATAGGAAGATAGGTAGATAGATACATAGATAGACACATAGATACATAGATATATACATACATAGATACATAGATAGACAGACAGACCTTTAGATAGATAGATACCGATACATGTCGATTGACACAAAGCTATTGTTCATAACCAGGAGTTGAATGGTGAATAACATAGCTAAACTACAACAAAAAGGAGGAATGAAATCCAGTTTAAAAAGTGCAGTAAGCAGCCTTAAGAAGAAAACAAACACTACCATTTGCAATGACGTGGATGGAGCAAGACGGTAGTATGTTCAGAAAAATAGGGCAGGCGGATAAAGGCAAATACCAAGTGATTTAACTCATGTGTGGAGTATAACAACAAAGAAAAACTGAAGTAAAAAAAGAGCAGCAGACTCACAGAACCCGAGAGTTGACTAAAAGTAACCAAAGGAAAAAGGACTGGGCAG
Organism: Manis pentadactyla; assembly: GCF_030020395.1. NCBI lineage: Eukaryota > Metazoa > Chordata > Mammalia > Pholidota > Manidae > Manis > Manis pentadactyla. Next base: position 116,637 of record NW_026644630.1, read on the forward strand.
GGTGAGTCTGAAGGGAGGGATAAGTGTGGGGAGAAAGAATGGGGGCATTAAGTTTAGCATGTATAATGCGCGGGGTCGGGTGTGCATGGGGAGTACTGTACAACACAGAGAAGACTAGTAGAGATCATATAGCATCTTACTACTCACTGATGGACCGTGAATGTCACGGGGAATTTTGGGGGGGACATGGTGAAGGGGTCTACAGCATCCAACTACGCTGATCATCAGTGACTGAAGAGGTTTTTTAGGGGGACTTGGTGAAGGGGGGAGCATAGTAAACATAATGTTCTTCACGTGATTGTAGATTAATGATAAAAAATATTCTTTAAGTGCAATAAGTGCACAGCTCTGAATCATCAGAATAAAAGGTCAGGCACTGAGTGCTGCAAACAAAAGACACAGGGATAAAAGAAGGGATGAAAACTCAAGACACCTACGTTCTTACTTACAGGAGACTCACTTGAGATCCAAGGACACAGACAAACTACAAGCCAAAGGTGTGTGGACAAGTACCCTACACGAGTGAAACGGAAAATCAAACAATCAAGCAAATGAATTCTGTTTGAGTCCCCAGAGACAGTCAGCAGAAAATAGCCCTATCTGGCCACCGTGAATTCTTTTTGTTTGGTTTCAACAGTTCCCAGCCATAGATTTAGTGGTGCAGCAACATACTTCTCATTTTCTCTCACCTCAACAACTGAGTTGCTGTAATAATAAGCATCTGGGCCTTTGAAATCAGTGGATTTTATGTTGTTCACGAATGTGAAAATCTAATTACCACCTAAAGAGGGAAGTTTGGACACTCAAATAAACACGTCACTCCACAATACACTGTTAGCTCCCAACTGCTCCTGTCTAGAAATTGGTGTTCCCTTTTATTTGACCCTCCGTCCTATCGGCGGTGATCACGCTGATGTCCTTCAAACATGGTGGTGAGCGAAGCAACAAGTTGACTTTTCTGTCGACAACAGGCCCAGAGGAATGATACTTGATATCTTCAGGGAGCCCTTAGTCAATGAATGTGGCTAAATACAGACAGCAAGTTAGAAGGAGATGAAAGAGGACAGAGGATAGAGACACGGGTTCAAGTCCCAGCACAACCATTCCCTGGTTTTGTAGGTACACGCGGCCGACTCGAACTGCAAGTGTCTCGGTGAACCCAGTGCTCCCTCTGCAGCCTAGATACTTTGCAGGATTTTTTGGAGAATAGTGGAGGAAAGTGATATACAGTATATGGTTAACTGTTCTGCACACATGGACAGATGGACAGACAAAAGGATGATTGATTGAGTGATTGATAAATAGATAGACAGAAAGATAGATAGATATAGGTACATATCGATTAGCACAAAGCTACTGCTCAAAACAAGGAGAGCAACGGTGAAAGCACATTGCAAAACTACAAACAAAAAAGAAGAATGAAATCCAGTTTAAAAAGTGCAGTAAGCAGCCATAAGAAGAAAAGGAATCCTATCATTTGCAATAACGTGGATGGAGCTCGAGGGTATTATGCTCAGTCAAATATGCCAGGCGGAGAAGTACATGTACCAAATGATTTCACTCATGTGTGGAGTATGATAACAAAGAAAAACTGAAGGAAATGACAGCAGCAGACTCACAGAACCCGAGAGTGGACCTACAGTTACCAAAGAGAAAGGGACTGGGTAGGGTTTGTGGGAAGGGAGTAATAAGTGCGGGGAAAAAGAATGGGGGCATTAGGATTAGCATGTATAATGTGTAGGGCGGGGTGTCATGGGTAGGGCTGTACAACACAGAGGAGACATGTAGTGATTCTACAGCATCTTAGTACATGCTGACGGAGAGCGGCTGTAACTGGGATTTGGGGTGACTTGGTGAAGAGGGTAGACAGAATAACATAATTTTCTGCATGTGATTGTATATTAATGAGAACAAAAAGAATTTCAAAGTGCAGTAAGAGCACAGCTCTCAAATATCAGAATAAAAGTACAGCCTTTGAGTGCTCCAATCAAAAGACACAGGGTTAGAAGAACTGATGAAAACTCAAGACCACCTACGTGCTCCCTTACTGGAGACTCACTTGAGATCCAAGGACACAGACAAACTACAAGCTGAAGGGGCGGGGACAGGTACCCTACACAAGTGAAACTGAGAAACAAAGAAAGAAATGGATTCTGTTTTGGACCCCAGAGAGAGTCAGTAGAAAATAGCCCTATCTAGCCACCGTGAATTCTTTTTGTTTGGTTTCAGCAGTGCTCAGGCATAGATTTAGTGGTGCAGCAACTTCCTTCTCATTTCCTCTCACCTCAACAAATGAATTGCTGTAATAAAATGCGTCTGGGCATTTATAATCATTGCTTTTTATGATGTTCACGAATGTAAAGAAGTAATAACCACCTAAAGAGGGAAGTTTGGACACTCAAATAAACACTTCACTCCACAACACACTCTTTGTTCCCAACTGCTCCTGTCCAGAAATAGGTGTTAATTCATATTTGTCCTTCCACCTATCAGCAGTGATCACGCCAATGTCCCTCAAACATGGTGGTGTGCAAAGGGCCAAGTACACATTTTTCTCGACAACAGGCCCAGACGAAGGATACTTGTGGTCTTCAGGGATCACTTACACATAGAATGTGGCTAAATAAAGTCAACAAGTGAGCAGGAAGTATAAGAGGACAGAGGACAAAGATACGGGTTCAAGTCCTTTCACCTCCATTTACTGGTTTTGTAAGCACACTCGGCTGACTCTACCTGAAAGCGTATCGGTGAACACAGTGCTCTCCTTATGGCTTAGTTACCTTGCAAGGTTTCTGGAAGCATAATGTAGGGAAGAGACATAGGCTATGTTGTTAACTGTTCTGTACATAAGGATAGATGGGCAGACAAAAAGATGATTGTTTCATAGACAGATAGGTAGACAGACGACAGGTGAAAGAGAGATAGATAGGTACATAGATTAATAGATGATAGACATCATGGATAGATGATAGGAAGATAGGTAGATAGATACATAGATAGACACATAGATACATAGATATATACATACATAGATACATAGATAGACAGACAGACCTTTAGATAGATAGATACCGATACATGTCGATTGACACAAAGCTATTGTTCATAACCAGGAGTTGAATGGTGAATAACATAGCTAAACTACAACAAAAAGGAGGAATGAAATCCAGTTTAAAAAGTGCAGTAAGCAGCCTTAAGAAGAAAACAAACACTACCATTTGCAATGACGTGGATGGAGCAAGACGGTAGTATGTTCAGAAAAATAGGGCAGGCGGATAAAGGCAAATACCAAGTGATTTAACTCATGTGTGGAGTATAACAACAAAGAAAAACTGAAGTAAAAAAAGAGCAGCAGACTCACAGAACCCGAGAGTTGACTAAAAGTAACCAAAGGAAAAAGGACTGGGCAGGGTGAGTCTGAAGGGAGGGATAAGTGTGGGGAGAAAGAATGGGGGCATTAAGTTTAGCATGTATAATGCGCGGGGTCGGGTGTGCATGGGGAGTACTGTACAACACAGAGAAGACTAGTAGAGATCATATAGCATCTTACTACTCACTGATGGACCGTGAATGTCACGGGGAATTTTTGGGGGTTACATGGTGAAGGGGTCTACAGCATCCAACTACGCTGATCGTCAGTGACTGAAGAGGTTTTTTAGGGGGACTTGGTGAAGGGGGGAGCATAGTAAACATAATGTTCTTCACGTGATTGTAGATTAATGATAAAAAATATTCTTTAAGTGCAATAAGTGCACAGCTCTGAATCATCAGAATAAAATGTCAGGCACTTAGTGCTGTAAACAAAAGACACAGGGATAAAAGAAGGGATGAAAACTCAAGACACCTACGTGCTTACTTACAGGAGACACACTTGAGATCCAAGGACACAGACAAACTACAAGCCAAAGGTGTGTGGACAAGTACCCTACACGAGTGAAACGGAAAATCAAACAATCAAGCAAATGAATTCTGTTTGAGTCCCCAGAGACAGTCAGCAGAAAATAGCCCTATCTGGCCACCGTGAATTCTTTTTGTTTGGTTTCAACAGTTCCCAGCCATAGATTTAGTGGTGCAGCAACATACTTCTCATTTTCTCTCACCTCAACAACTGAGTTGCTGTAATAATAAGCATCTGGGCCTTTGAAATCAGTGGATTTTATGTTGTTCACGAATGTGAAAATCTAATTACCACCTAAAGAGGGAAGTTTGGACACTCAAATAAACACGTCACTCCACAATACACTGTTAGCTCCCAACTGCTCCTGTCTAGAAATTGGTGTTCCCTTTTATTTGACCCTCCGTCCTATCGGCGGTGATCACGCTGATGTCCTTCAAACATGGTGGTGAGCGAAGCAACAAGTTGACTTTTCTGTCGACAACAGGCCCAGAGGAATGATACTTGAGATCTTCAGGGAGCCCTTAGTCAATGTATGTGGCTAAATACAGACAGCAAGTTAGAAGGAGATGAAAGAGGACAGAGGATAGAGACACGGGTTCAAGTCCCAGCACAACCATTCCCTGGTTTTGTAGGTACACGCGGCCGACTCGAACTGCAAGTGTCTCGGTGAACCCAGTGCTCCCTCTGCAGCCTAGATACTTTGCAGGATTTTTTGGAGAATAGTGGAGGAAAGTGATATAAAGTATATGGTTAACTGTTCTGCACACATGGACAGATGGACAGAGAAAAGGATGATTGATTGAGTGATTGATAAATAGATAGACAGAAAGATAGATAGATATAGGTACATATCGATTAGCACAAAGCTACTGCTCAAAACAAGGAGAGCACTGGTGAATGCACATTGCAAAACTAAAAACAAAAAAGAAGAATGAAATCCAGTTTAAAAAGTGCAGTAAGCAGCCATAAGAAGAAAAGGAATCCTATCATTTGCAATAACGTGGATGGAGCTCGAGGGTATTATGCTCAGTCAAATATGCCAGGCGGAGAAGTACATGTACCAAATGATTTCACTCATGTGTGGAGTATGATAACAAAGAAAAACTGAAGGAAATGACAGCAGCAGACTCACAGAACCCGAGAGTGGACCTACAGTTAACAAAGAGAAAGGGACTGGGTAGGGTTTGTGGGAAGGGAGTAATAAGTGCGGGGAAAAAGAATGGGGGCATTAGGATTAGCATGTATAATGTGTAGGGTGGGGTGTCATGGGTAGGGCTGTACAACACAGAGGAGACATGTAGTGATTCTACAGCATCTTAGTACATGCTGACGGAGAGCGGCTGTAACTGGGATTTGGGGTGACTTGGTGAAGAGGGTAGACAGAATAACATAATTTTCTGCATGTGATTGTATATTAATGAGAACAAAAAGAATTTCAAAGTGCAGTAAGAGCACAGCTCTCAAATATCAGAATAAAAGTACAGCCTTTGAGTGCTCCAATCAAAAGACACAGGGTTAGAAGAACTGATGAAAACTCAAGACCACCTACGTGCTCCCTTACTGGAGACTCACTTGAGATCCAAGGACACAGACAAACTACAAGCTGAAGGGGCGGGGACAGGTACCCTACACAAGTGAAACTGAGAAACAAAGAAAGAAATGGATTCTGTTTTGGACCCCAGAGAGAGTCAGTAGAAAATAGCCCTATCTAGCCACCGTGAATTCTTTTTGTTTGGTTTCAGCAGTGCTCAGGCATAGATTTAGTGGTGCAGCAACTTCCTTCTCATTTCCTCTCACCTCAACAAATGAATTGCTGTAATAATATGCGTCTGGGCATTTATAATCATTGCTTTTTATGATGTTCACGAATGTAAAGAAGTAATAACCACCTAAAGAGGGAAGTTTGGACACTCAAATAAACACTTCACTCCACAACACACTCTTTGTTCCCAACTGCTCCTGTCCAGAAATAGGTGTTAATTCATATTTGTCCTTCCACCTATCAGCAGTGATCACGCCAATGTCCCTCAAACATGGTGGTGTGCAAAGGTCCAAGTACACATTTTTCTCGACAACAGGCCCAGAAGAAGGATACTTGTGGTCTTCAGGGATCACTTACACATAGAATGTGGCTAAATAAAGTCAACAAGTGAGCAGGAAGTATAAGAGGACAGAGGACAAAGATACGGGTTCAAGTCCTTTCACCTCCATTTACTGGTTTTGTAAGCACACTCGGCTGACTCTACCTGAAAGCGTATCGGTGAACACAGTGCTCTCCTTATGGCTTAGTTACCTTGCAAGGTTTCTGGAAGCATAATGTAGGGAAGAGACATAGGCTATGTTGTTAACTGTTCTGTACATAAGGATAGATGGGCAGACAAAAAGATGATTGTTTCATAGACAGATAGGTAGACAGACGACAGGTGAAAGAGAGATAGATAGGTACATAGATTAATAGATGATAGACATCATGGATAGATGATAGGAAGATAGGTAGATAGATACATAGATAGACACATAGATACATAGATATATACATACATAGATACATAGATAGACAGACAGACCTTTAGATAGATAGATACCGATACATGTCGATTGACACAAAGCTATTGTTCATAACCAGGAGTTGAATGGTGAATAACATAGCTAAACTACAACAAAAAGGAGGAATGAAATCCAGTTTAAAAAGTGCAGTAAGCAGCCTTAAGAAGAAAACAAACACTACCATTTGCAATGACGTGGATGGAGTAAGACGGTAGTATGTTCAGAAAAATAGGGCAGGCGGATAAAGGCAAATACCAAGTGATTTAGCTCATGTGTGGAGTATAACAACAAAGAAAAACTGAAGTAAAAAAAGAGCAGCAGACTCACAGAACCCGAGAGTTGACTAAAAGTAACCAAAGGAAAAAGGACTGGGCAGGGTGAGTCTGAAGGGAGGGATAAGTGTGGGGAGAAAGAATGGGGGCATTAAGTTTAGCATGTATAATGCGCGGGGTCGGGTGTGCATGGGGAGTACTGTACAACACAGAGAAGACTAGTAGAGATCATAGAGCATCTTACTACTCACTGATGGACCGTGAATGTCACGGGGAATTTTGGGGGGGACATGGTGAAGGGGTCTACAGCATCCAACTACGCTGATCATCAGTGACTGAAGAGGTTTTTTAGGGGGACTTGGTGAAGGGGGGAGCATAGTAAACATAATGTTCTTCACGTGATTGTAGATTAATGATAAAAAATATTCTTTAAGTGCAATAAGTGCACAGCTCTGAATCATCAGAATAAAAGGTCAGGCACTGAGTGCTGCAAACAAAAGACACAGGGATAAAAGAAGGGATGAAAACTCAAGACACCTACGTGCTTACTTACAGGAGACTCACTTGAGATCCAAGGACACAGACAAACTACAAGCCAAAGGTGTGTGGACAAGTACCCTACACGAGTGAAACGGAAAATCAAACAATCAAGCAAATGAATTCTGTTTGAGTCCCCAGAGACAGTCAGCAGAAAATAGCCCTATCTGGCCACCGTGAATTCTTTTTGTTTGGTTTCAACAGTTCCCAGCCATAGATTTAGTGGTGCAGCAACATACTTCTCATTTTCTCTCACCTCAACAACTGAGTTGCTGTAATAATAAGCATCTGGGCCTTTGAAATCAGTGGATTTTATGTTGTTCACGAATGTGAAAATCTAATAACCACCTAAAGAGGGAAGTTTGGACACTCAAATAAACACGTCACTCCACAATACACTGTTAGCTCCCAACTGCTCCTGTCTAGAAATTGGTGTTCCATTATATTTGACCCTCCGTCCTATCGGCGGTGATCACGCTGATGTCCTTCAAACATGGTGGTGAGCGAAGCAACAAGTTGACTTTTCTGTCGACAACAGGCCCAGAGGAATGATACTTGAGATCTTCAGGGAGCCCTTAGTCAATGAATGTGGCTAAATACAGACAGCAAGTTAGAAGGAGATGAAAGAGGACAGAGGATAGAGACACGGGTTCAAGTCCCAGCACAACCATTCCCTGGTTTTGTAGGTACACGCGGCCAACTCGAACTGCAAGTGTCTCGGTGAACCCAGTGCTCCCTCTGCAGCCTAGATACTTTGCAGGATTTTTTGGAGAATAGTGGAGGAAAGTGATATACAGTATATGGTTAACTGTTCTGCACACATGGACAGATGGACAGACAAAAGGATGATTGATTGAGTGATTGATAAATAGATAGACAGAAAGATAGATAGATATAGGTACATATCGATTAGCACAAAGCTACTGCTCAAAACAAGGAGAGCAATGGTGAAAGCACATTGCAAAACTACAAACAAAAAAGAAGAATGAAATCCAGTTTAAAAAGTGCAGTAAGCAGCCATAAGAAGAAAAGGAATCCTATCATTTGCAATAACGTGGATGGAGCTCGAGGGTATTATGCTCAGTCAAATATGCCAGGCGGAGAAGTACATGTACCAAATGATTTCACTCATGTGTGGAGTATGATAACAAAGAAAAACTGAAGGAAATGACAGGAGCAGACTCACAGAACCCGAGAGTGGACCTACAGTTACCAAAGAGAAAGGGACTGGGTAGGGTTTGTGGGAAGGGAGTAATAAGTGCGGGGAAAAAGAATGGGGGCATTAGGATTAGCATGTATAATGTGTAGGGCGGGGTGTCATGGGTAGGGCTGTACAACACAGAGAAGACATGTAGTGATTCTACAGCATCTTAGTACATGCTGACGGAGAGCGGCTGTAACTGGGATTTGGGGTGACTTGGTGAAGAGGGTAGACAGAATAACATAATTTTCTGCATGTGATTGTATATTAATGAGAACAAAAAGAATTTCAAAGTGCAGTAAGAGCACAGCTCTCAAATATCAGAATAAAAGTACAGCCTTTGAGTGCTCCAATCAAAAGACACAGGGTTAGAAGAACTGATGAAAACTCAAGACCACCTACGTGCTCCCTTACTGGAGACTCACTTGAGATCCAAGGACACAGACAAACTACAAGCTGAAGGGGCGGGGACAGGTACCCTACACAAGTGAAACTGAGAAACAAAGAAAGAAATGGATTCTGTTTTGGACCCCAGAGAGAGTCAGTAGAAAATAGCCCTATCTAGCCACCGTGAATTCTTTTTGTTTGGTTTCAGCAGTGCTCAGGCATAGATTTAGTGGTGCAGCAACTTCCTTCTCATTTCCTCTCACCTCAACAAATGAATTGCTGTAATAATATGCGTCTGGGCATTTATAATCATTGCTTTTTATGATGTTCACGAATGTAAAGAAGTAATAACCACCTAAAGAGGGAAGTTTGGACACTCAAATAAACACTTCACTCCACAACACACTCTTTGTTCCCAACTGCTCCTGTCCAGAAATAGGTGTTAATTCATATTTGTCCTTCCACCTATCAGCAGTGATCACGCCAATGTCCCTCAAACATGGTGGTGTGCAAAGGTCCAAGTACACATTTTTCTCGACAACAGGCCCAGACGAAGGATACTTGTGGTCTTCAGGGATCACTTACACATAGAATGTGGCTAAATAAAGTCAACAAGTGAGCAGGAAGTATAAGAGGACAGAGGACAAAGATACGGGTTCAAGTCCTTTCACCTCCATTTACTGGTTTTGTAAGCACACTCGGCTGACTCTACCTGAAAGCGTATCGGTGAACACAGTGCTCTCCTTATGGCTTAGTTACCTTGCAAGGTTTCTGGAAGCATAATGTAGGGAAGAGACATAGGCTATGTTGTTAACTGTTCTGTACATAAGGATAGATGGGCAGACAAAAAGATGATTGTTTCATAGACAGATAGGTAGACAGACGACAGGTGAAATAGAGATAGATAGGTACATAGATTAATAGATGATAGACATCATGGATAGATGAAAGGAAGATAGGTAGATAGATACATAAATAGACACATAGATACATAGATATATACATACATAGATACATAGATAGACAGACAGACCTTTAGATAGATAGATACCGATACATGTCGATTGACACAAAGCTATTGTTCATAACCAGGAGTTGAATGGTGAATAACATAGCTAAACTACAACAAAAAGGAGGAATGAAATCCAGTTTAAAAAGTGCAGTAAGCAGCCTTAAGAAGAAAACAAACACTACCATTTGCAATGACGTGGATGGAGCAAGACGGTAGTATGTTCAGAAAAATAGGGCAGGCGGATAAAGGCAAATACCAAGTGATTTAGCTCATGTGTGGAGTATAACAACAAAGAAAAACTGAAGTAAAAAAAGAGCAGCAGACTCACAGAACCCGAGAGTTGACTAAAAGTAACCAAAGGAAAAAGGACTGGGCAGGGTGAGTCTGAAGGGAGGGATAAGTGTGGGGAGAAAGAATGGGGGCATTAAGTTTAGCATGTATAATGCGCGGGGTCGGGTGTGCATGGGGAGTACTGTACAACACAGAGAAGACTAGTAGAGATCATAGAGCATCTTACTACTCACTGATGGACCGTGAATGTCACGGGGAATTTTGGGGGGGACATGGTGAAGGGGTCTACAGCATCCAACTACGCTGATCATCAGTGACTGAAGAGGTTTTTTAGGGGGACTTGGTGAAGGGGGGAGCATAGTAAACATAATGTTCTTCACGTGATTGTAGATTAATGATAAAAAATATTCTTTAAGTGCAATAAGTGCACAGCTCTGAATCTTCAGAATAAAAGGTCAGGCACTGAGTGCTGCAAACAAAAGACACAGGGATAAAAGAAGGGATGAAAACTCAAGACACCTACGTTCTTACTTACAGGAGACTCACTTGAGATCCAAGGACACAGACAAACTACAAGCCAAAGGTGTGTGGACAAGTACCCTACACGAGTGAAACGGAAAATCAAACAATCAAGCAAATGAATTCTCTTTGAGTCCCCAGAGACAGTCAGCAGAAAATAGCCCTATCTGGCCACCGTGAATTCTTTTTGTTTGGTTTCAACAGTTCCCAGCCATAGATTTAGTGGTGCAGCAACATACTTCTCATTTTCTCTCACCTCAACAACTGAGTTGCTGTAATAATAAGCATCTGGGCCTTTGAAATCAGTGGATTTTATGATGTTCACGAATGTGAAAATCTAATAACCACCTAAAGAGGGAAGTTTGGACACTCAAATAAACATGTCACTCCACAATACACTGTTAGCTCCCAACTGCTCCTGTCTAGAAATTGGTGTTCCTTTTTATTTGACCCTCCGTCCTATCGGCGGTGATCACGCTGATGTCCTTCAAACATGGTGGTGAGCGAAGCAACAAGTTGACTTTTCTGTCGACAACAGGCCCAGAGGAATGATACTTGAGATCTTCAGGGAGCCCTTAGTCAATGAATGTGGCTAAATACAGACAGCAAGTTAGAAGGAGATGAAAGAGGACAGAGGATAGAGACACGGGTTCAAGTCCCAGCACAACCATTCCCTGGTTTTGTAGGTACACGCGGCCGACTCGAACTGCAAGTGTCTAGGTGAACCCAGTGCTCCCTCTGCAGCCTAGATACTTTGCAGGATTTTTTGGAGAATAGTGGAGGAAAGTGATATACAGTATATGGTTAACTGTTCTGCACACATGGACAGATGGACAGACAAAAGGATGATTGATTGAGTGATTGATAAATAGATAGACAGAAAGATAGATAGATATAGGTACATATCGATTAGCACAAAGCTACTGCTCAAAACAAGGAGAGCAATGGTGAAAGCACATTGCAAAACTACAAACAAAAAAGAAGAATGAAATCCAGTTTAAAAAGTGCAGTAAGCAGCCATAAGAAGAAAAGGAATCCTATCATTTGCAATAACGTGGATGGAGCTCGAGGGTATTATGCTCAGTCAAATATGCCAGGCGGAGAAGTACATGTACCAAATGATTTCACTCATGTGTGGAGTATGATAACAAAGAAAAACTGAAGGAAATGACAGGAGCAGACTCACAGAACCCGAGAGTGGACCTACAGTTACCAAAGAGAAAGGGACTGGGTAGGGTTTGTGGGAAGGGAGTAATAAGTGCGGGGAAAAAGAATGGGGGCATTAGGATTAGCATGTATAATGTGTAGGGCGGGGTGTCATGGGTAGGGCTGTACAACACAGAGAAGACATGTAGTGATTCTACAGCATCTTAGTACATGCTGACGGAGAGCGGCTGTAACTGGGATTTGGGGTGACTTGGTGAAGAGGGTAGACAGAATAACATAATTTTCTGCATGTGATTGTATATTAATGAGAACAAAAAGAATTTCAAAGTGCAGTAAGAGCACAGCTCTCAAATATCAGAATAAAAGTACAGCCTTTGAGTGCTCCAATCAAAAGACACAGGGTTAGAAGAACTGATGAAAACTCAAGACCACCTACGTGCTCCCTTACTGGAGACTCACTTGAGATCCAAGGACACAGACAAACTACAAGCTGAAGGGGCGGGGACAGGTACCCTACACAAGTGAAACTGAGAAACAAAGAAAGAAATGGATTCTGTTTTGGACCCCAGAGAGAGTCAGTAGAAAATAGCCCTATCTAGCCACCGTGAATTCTTTTTGTTTGGTTTCAGCAGTGCTCAGGCATAGATTTAGTGGTGCAGCAACTTCCTTCTCATTTCCTCTCACCTCAACAAATGAATTGCTGTAATAATATGCGTCTGGGCATTTATAATCATTGCTTTTTATGATGTTCACGAATGTAAAGAAGTAATAACCACCTAAAGAGGGAAGTTTGGACACTCAAATAAACACTTCACTCCACAACACACTCTTTGTTCCCAACTGCTCCTGTCCAGAAATAGGTGTTAATTCATATTTGTCCTTCCACCTATCAGCAGTGATCACGCCAATGTCCCTCAAACATGGTGGTGTGCAAAGGTCCAAGTACACATTTTTCTCGACAACAGGCCCAGACGAAGGATACTTGTGGTCTTCAGGGATCACTTACACATAGAATGTGGCTAAATAAAGTCAACAAGTGAGCAGGAAGTATAAGAGGACAGAGGACAAAGATACGGGTTCAAGTCCTTTCACCTCCATTTACTGGTTTTGTAAGCACACTCGGCTGACTCTACCTGAAAGCGTATCGGTGAACACAGTGCTCTCCTTATGGCTTAGTTACCTTGCAAGGTTTCTGGAAGCATAATGTAGGGAAGAGACATAGGCTATGTTGTTAACTGTTCTGTACATAAGGATAGATGGGCAGACAAAAAGATGATTGTTTCATAGACAGATAGGAAGACAGACGACAGGTGAAAGAGAGATAGATAGGTACATAGATTAATAGATGATAGACATCATGGATAGATGATAGGAAGATAGGTAGATAGATACATCGATAGACACATAGATACATAGATATATACATACATAGATACATAGATAGACAGACAGACCTTTAGATAGATAGATACCGATACATGTCGATTGACACAAAGCTATTGTTCATAACCAGGAGTTGAATGGTGAATAACATAGCTAAACTACAACAAAAAGGAGGAATGAAATCCAGTTTAAAAAGTGCAGTAAGCAGCCTTAAGAAGAAAACAAACACTACCATTTGCAATGACGTGGATGGAGCAAGACGGTAGTATGTTCAGAAAAATAGGGCAGGCGGATAAAGGCAAATACCAAGTGATTTAACTCATGTGTGGAGTATAACAACAAAGAAAAACTGAAGTAAAAAAAGAGCAGCAGACTCACAGAACCCGAGAGTTGACTAAAAGTAACCAAAGGAAAAAGGACTGGGCAGGGTGAGTCTGAAGGGAGGGATAAGTGTGGGGAGAAAGAATGGGGGCATTAAGTTTAGCATGTATAATGCGCGGGGTCGGGTGTGCATGGGGAGTACTGTACAACACAGAGAAGACTAGTAGAGATCATAGAGCATCTTACTACTCACTGATGGACCGTGAATGTCACGGGGAATTTTGGGGGGGACATGGTGAAGGGGTCTACAGCATCCAACTACGCTGATCATCAGTGACTGAAGAGGTTTTTTAGGGGGACTTGGTGAAGGGGGGAGCATAGTAAACATAATGTTCTTCACGTGATTGTAGATTAATGATAAAAAATATTCTTTAAGTGCAATAAGTGCACAGCTCTGAATCATCAGAATAAAAGGTCAGGCACTGAGTGCTGCAAACAAAAGACACAGGGATAAAAGAAGGGATGAAAACTCAAGACACCTACGTTCTTACTTACAGGAGACTCACTTGAGATCCAAGGACACAGACAAACTACAAGCCAAAGGTGTGTGGACAAGTACCCTACACGAGTGAAACGGAAAATCAAACAATCAAGCAAATGAATTCTGTTTGAGTCCCCAGAGACAGTCAGCAGAAAATAGCCCTATCTGGCCACCGTGAATTCTTTTTGTTTGGTTTCAACAGTTCCCAGCCATAGATTTAGTGGTGCAGCAACATACTTCTCATTTTCTCTCACCTCAACAACTGAGTTGCTGTAATAATAAGCATCTGGGCCTTTGAAATCAGTGGATTTTATGTTGTTCACGAATGTGAAAATCTAATAACCACCTAAAGAGGGAAGTTTGGACACTCAAATAAACACGTCACTCCACAATACACTGTTAGCTCCCAACTGCTCCTGTCTAGAAATTGGTGTTCCATTATATTTGACCCTCCGTCCTATCGGCGGTGATCACGCTGATGTCCTTCAAACATGGTGGTGAGCGAAGCAACAAGTTGACTTTTCTGTCGACAACAGGCCCAGAGGAATGATACTTGAGATCTTCAGGGAGCCCTTAGTCAATGTATGTGGCTAAATACAGACAGCAAGTTAGAAGGAGATGAAAGAGGACAGAGGATAGAGACACGGGTTCAAGTCCCAGCACAACCATTCCCTGGTTTTGTAGGTACACGCGGCCGACTCAAACTGCAAGTGTCTCGGTGAACCCAGTGCTCCCTCTGCAGCCTAGATACTTTGCAGGATTTTTTGGAGAATAGTGGAGGAAAGTGATATACAGTATATGGTTAACTGTTCTGCACACATGGACAGATGGACAGACAAAAGGATGATTGATTGAGTGATTGATAAATAGATAGACAGAAAGATAGATAGATATAGGTACATATCGATTAGCACAAAGCTACTGCTCAAAACAAGGAGAGCAATGGTGAAAGCACATTGCAAAACTACAAACAAAAAAGAAGAATGAAATCCAGTTTAAAAAGTGCAGTAAGCAGCCATAAGAAGAAAAGGAATCCTATCATTTGCAATAACGTGGATGGAGCTCGAGGGTATTATGCTCAGTCAAATATGCCAGGCGGAGAAGTACATGTACCAAATGATTTCACTCATGTGTGGAGTATGATAACAAAGAAAAACTGAAGGAAATGACAGCAGCAGACTCACAGAACCCGAGAGTGGACCTACAGTTACCAAAGAGAAAGGGACTGGGTAGGGTTTGTGGGAAGGGAGTAATACGTGCGGGGAAAAAGAATGGGGGCATTAGGATTAGCATGTATAATGTGTAGGGCGGGGTGTCATGGGTAGGGCTGTACAACACAGAGAAGACATGTAGTGATTCTACAGCATCTTAGTACATGCTGACGGAGAGCGGCTGTAACTGGGATTTGGGGTGACTTGGTGAAGAGGGTAGACAGAATAACATAATTTTCTGCATGTGATTGTATATTAATGAGAACAAAAAGAATTTCAAAGTGCAGTAAGAGCACAGCTCTCAAATATCAGAATAAAAGTACAGCCTTTGAGTGCTCCAATCAAAAGACACAGGGTTAGAAGAACTGATGAAAACTCAAGACCACCTACGTGCTCCCTTACTGGAGACTCACTTGAGATCCAAGGACACAGACAAACTACAAGCTGAAGGGGCGGGGACAGGTACCCTACACAAGTGAAACTGAGAAACAAAGAAAGAAATGGATTCTGTTTTGGACCCCAGAGAGAGTCAGTAGAAAATAGCCCTATCTAGCCACCGTGAATTCTTTTTGTTTGGTTTCAGCAGTGCTCAGGCATAGATTTAGTGGTGCAGCAACTTCCTTCTCATTTCCTCTCACCTCAACAAATGAATTGCTGTAATAATATGCGTCTGGGCATTTATAATCATTGCTTTTTATGATGTTCACGAATGTAAAGAAGTAATAACCACCTAAAGAGGGAAGTTTGGACACTCAAATAAACACTTCACTCCACAACACACTCTTTGTTCCCAACTGCTCCTGTCCAGAAATAGGTGTTAATTCATATTTGTCCTTCCACCTATCAGCAGTGATCACGCCAATGTCCCTCAAACATGGTGGTGTGCAAAGGTCCAAGTACACATTTTTCTCGACAACAGGCCCAGACGAAGGATACTTGTGGTCTTCAGGGATCACTTACACATAGAATGTGGCTAAATAAAGTCAACAAGTGAGCAGGAAGTATAAGAGGACAGAGGACAAAGATACGGGTTCAAGTCCTTTCACCTCCATTTACTGGTTTTGTAAGCACACTCGGCTGACTCTACCTGAAAGCGTATCGGTGAACACAGTGCTCTCCTTATGGCTTAGTTACCTTGCAAGGTTTCTGGAAGCATAATGTAGGGAAGAGACATAGGCTATGTTGTTAACTGTTCTGTACATAAGGATAGATGGGCAGACAAAAAGATGATTGTTTCATAGACAGATAGGTAGACAGACGACAGGTGAAAGAGAGATAGATAGGTACATAGATTAATATATGATAGACATCATGGATAGATGATAGGAAGATAGGTAGATAGATACATAGATAGACACATAGATACATAGATATATACATACATAGATACATAGATAGACAGACAGACCTTTAGATAGATAGATACCGATACATGTCGATTGACACAAAGCTATTGTTCATAACCAGGAGTTGAATGGTGAATAACATAGCTAAACTACAACAAAAAGGAGGAATGAAATCCAGTTTAAAAAGTGCAGTAAGCAGCCTTAAGAAGAAAACAAACACTACCATTTGCAATGACGTGGATGGAGCAAGACGGTAGTATGTTCAGAAAAATAGGGCAGGCGGATAAAGGCAAATACCAAGTGATTTAACTCATGTGTGGAGTATAACAACAAAGAAAAACTGAAGTAAAAAAAGAGCAGCAGACTCACAGAACCCGAGAGTTGACTAAAAGTAACCAAAGGAAAAAGGACTGGGCAGGGTGAGTCTGAAGGGAGGGATAAGTGTGGGGAGAAAGAATGGGGGCATTAAGTTTAGCATGTATAATGCGCGGGGTCGGGTGTGCATGGGGAGTACTGTACAACACAGAGAAGACTAGTAGAGATCATATAGCATCTTACTACTCACTGATGGACCGTGAATGTCACGGGGAATTTTGGGGGGGACATGGTGAAGGGGTCTACAGCATCCAACTACGCTGATCATCAGTGACTGAAGAGGTTTTTTAGGGGGACTTGGTGAAGGGGGGAGCATAGTAAACATAATGTTCTTCACGTGATTGTAGATTAATGATAAAAAATATTCTTTAAGTGCAATAAGTGCACAGCTCTGAATCATCAGAATAAAAGGTCAGGCACTGAGTGCTGCAAACAAAAGACACAGGGATAAAAGAAGGGATGAAAACTCAAGACACCTACGTTCTTACTTACAGGAGACTCACTTGAGATCCAAGGACACAGACAAACTACAAGCCAAAGGTGTGTGGACAAGTACCCTACACGAGTGAAACGGAAAATCAAACAATCAAGCAAATGAATTCTGTTTGAGTCCCCAGAGACAGTCAGCAGAAAATAGCCCTATCTGGCCACCGTGAATTCTTTTTGTTTGGTTTCAACAGTTCCCAGCCATAGATTTAGTGGTGCAGCAACATACTTCTCATTTTCTCTCACCTCAACAACTGAGTTGCTGTAATAATAAGCATCTGGGCCTTTGAAATCAGTGGATTTTATGTTGTTCACGAATGTGAAAATCTAATAACCACCTAAAGAGGGAAGTTTGGACACTCAAATAAACACGTCACTCCACAATACACTGTTAGCTCCCAACTGCTCCTGTCTAGAAATTGGTGTTCCATTATATTTGACCCTCCGTCCTATCGGCGGTGATCACGCTGATGTCCTTCAAACATGGTGGTGAGCGAAGCAACAAGTTGACTTTTCTGTCGACAACAGGCCCAGAGGAATGATACTTGAGATCTTCAGGGAGCCCTTAGTCAATGTATGTGGCTAAATACAGACAGCAAGTTAGAAGGAGATGAAAGAGGACAGAGGATAGAGACACGGGTTCAAGTCCCAGCACAACCATTCCCTGGTTTTGTAGGTACACGCGGCCGACTCGAACTGCAAGTGTCTCGGTGAACCCAGTGCTCCCTCTGCAGCCTAGATACTTTGCAGGATTTTTTGGAGAATAGTGGAGGAAAGTGATATACAGTATATGGTTAACTGTTCTGCACACATGGACAGATGGACAGACAAAAGGATGATTGATTGAGTGATTGATAAATAGATAGACAGAAAGATAGATAGATATAGGTACATATCGATTAGCACAAAGCTACTGCTCAAAACAAGGAGAGCAATGGTGAAAGCACATTGCAAAACTACAAACAAAAAAGAAGAATGAAATCCAGTTTAAAAAGTGCAGTAAGCAGCCATAAGAAGAAAAGGAATCCTATCATTTGCAATAACGTGGATGGAGCTCGAGGGTATTATGCTCAGTCAAATATGCCAGGCGGAGAAGTACATGTACCAAATGATTTCACTCATGTGTGGAGTATGATAACAAAGAAAAACTGAAGGAAATGACAGCAGCAGACTCACAGAACCCGAGAGTGGACCTACAGTTACCAAAGAGAAAGGGACTGGGTAGGGTTTGTGGGAAGGGAGTAATAAGTGCGGGGAAAAAGAATGGGGGCATTAGGATTAGCATGTATAATGTGTAGGGCGGGGTGTCATGGGTAGGGCTGTACAACACAGAGAAGACATGTAGTGATTCTACAGCATCTTAGTACATGCTGACGGAGAGCGGCTGTAACTGGGATTTGGGGTGACTTGGTGAAGAGGGCAGACAGAATAACATAATTTTCTGCATGTGATTGTATATTAAAGAGAACAAAAAGAATTTCAAAGTGCAGTAAGAGCACAGCTCTCAAATATCAGAATAAAAGTACAGCCTTTGAGTGCTCCAATCAAAAGACACAGGGTTAGAAGAACTGATGAAAACTCAAGACCACCTACGTGCTCCCTTACTGGAGACTCACTTGAGATCCAAGGACACAGACAAACTACAAGCTGAAGGGGCGGGGACAGGTACCCTACACAAGTGAAACTGAGAAACAAAGAAAGAAATGGATTCTGTTTTGGACCCCAGAGAGAGTCAGTAGAAAATAGCCCTATCTAGCCACCGTGAATTCTTTTTGTTTGGTTTCAGCAGTGCTCAGGCATAGATTTAGTGGTGCAGCAACTTCCTTCTCATTTCCTCTCACCTCAACAAATGAATTGCTGTAATAATATGCGTCTGGGCATTTATAATCATTGCTTTTTATGATGTTCACGAATGTAAAGAAGTAATAACCACCTAAAGAGGGAAGTTTGGACACTCAAATAAACACTTCACTCCACAACACACTCTTTGTTCCCAACTGCTCCTGTCCAGAAATAGGTGTTAATTCATATTTGTCCTTCCACCTATCAGCAGTGATCACGCCAATGTCCCTCAAACATGGTGGTGTGCAAAGGTCCAAGTACACATTTTTCTCGACAACAGGCCCAGACGAAGGATACTTGTGGTCTTCAGGGATCACTTACACATAGAATGTGGCTAAATAAAGTCAACAAGTGAGCAGGAAGTATAAGAGGACAGAGGACAAAGATACGGGTTCAAGTCCTTTCACCTCCATTTACTGGTTTTGTAAGCACACTCGGCTGACTCTACCTGAAAGCGTATCGGTGAACACAGTGCTCTCCTTATGGCTTAGTTACCTTGCAAGGTTTCTGGAAGCATAATGTAGGGAAGAGACATAGGCTATGTTGTTAACTGTTCTGTACATAAGGATAGATGGGCAGACAAAAAGATGATTGTTTCATAGACAGATAGGTAGACAGACGACAGGTGAAAGAGAGATAGATAGGTACATAGATTAATATATGATAGACATCATGGATAGATGATAGGAAGATAGGTAGATAGATACATAGATAGACACATAGATACATAGATATATACATACATAGATACATAGATAGACAGACAGACCTTTAGATAGATAGATACCGATACATGTCGATTGACACAAAGCTATTGTTCATAACCAGGAGTTGAATGGTGAATAACATAGCTAAACTACAACAAAAAGGAGGAATGAAATCCAGTTTAAAAAGTGCAGTAAGCAGCCTTAAGAAGAAAACAAACACTACCATTTGCAATGACGTGGATGGAGCAAGACGGTAGTATGTTCAGAAAAATAGGGCAGGCGGATAAAGGCAAATACCAAGTGATTTAACTCATGTGTGGAGTATAACAACAAAGAAAAACTGAAGTAAAAAAAGAGCAGCAGACTCACAGAACCCGAGAGTTGACTAAAAGTAACCAAAGGAAAAAGGACTGGGCAGGGTGAGTCTGAAGGGAGGGATAAGTGTGGGGAGAAAGAATGGGGGCATTAAGTTTAGCATGTATAATGCGCGGGGTCGGGTGTGCATGGGGAGTACTGTACAACACAGAGAAGACTAGTAGAGATCATATAGCATCTTACTACTCACTGATGGACCGTGAATGTCACGGGGAATTTTGGGGGGGACATGGTGAAGGGGTCTACAGCATCCAACTACGCTGATCATCAGTGACTGAAGAGGTTTTTTAGGGGGACTTGGTGAAGGGGGGAGCATAGTAAACATAATGTTCTTCACGTGATTGTAGATTAATGATAAAAAATATTCTTTAAGTGCAATAAGTGCACAGCTCTGAATCATCAGAATAAAAGGTCAGGCACTGAGTGCTGCAAACAAAAGACACAGGGATAAAAGAAGGGATGAAAACTCAAGACACCTACGTTCTTACTTACAGGAGACTCACTTGAGATCCAAGGACACAGACAAACTACAAGCCAAAGGTGTGTGGACAAGTACCCTACACGAGTGAAACGGAAAATCAAACAATCAAGCAAATGAATTCTGTTTGAGTCCCCAGAGACAGTCAGCAGAAAATAGCCCTATCTGGCCACCGTGAATTCTTTTTGTTTGGTTTCAACAGTTCCCAGCCATAGATTTAGTGGTGCAGCAACATACTTCTCATTTTCTCTCACCTCAACAACTGAGTTGCTGTAATAATAAGCATCTGGGCCTTTGAAATCAGTGGATTTTATGTTGTTCACGAATGTGAAAATCTAATAACCACCTAAAGAGGGAAGTTTGGACACTCAAATAAACACGTCACTCCACAATACACTGTTAGCTCCCAACTGCTCCTGTCTAGAAATTGGTGTTCCATTATATTTGACCCTCCGTCCTATCGGCGGTGATCACGCTGATGTCCTTCAAACATGGTGGTGAGCGAAGCAACAAGTTGACTTTTCTGTCGACAACAGGCCCAGAGGAATGATACTTGAGATCTTCAGGGAGCCCTTAGTCAATGTATGTGGCTAAATACAGACAGCAAGTTAGAAGGAGATGAAAGAGGACAGAGGATAGAGACACGGGTTCAAGTCCCAGCACAACCATTCCCTGGTTTTGTAGGTACACGCGGCCGACTCGAACTGCAAGTGTCTCGGTGAACCCAGTGCTCCCTCTGCAGCCTAGATACTTTGCAGGATTTTTTGGAGAATAGTGGAGGAAAGTGATATACAGTATATGGTTAACTGTTCTGCACACATGGACAGATGGACAGACAAAAGGATGATTGATTGAGTGATTGATAAATAGATAGACAGAAAGATAGATAGATATAGGTACATATCGATTAGCACAAAGCTACTGCTCAAAACAAGGAGAGCAATGGTGAAAGCACATTGCAAAACTACAAACAAAAAAGAAGAATGAAATCCAGTTTAAAAAGTGCAGTAAGCAGCCATAAGAAGAAAAGGAATCCTATCATTTGCAATAACGTGGATGGAGCTCGAGGGTATTATGCTCAGTCAAATATGCCAGGCGGAGAAGTACATGTACCAAATGATTTCACTCATGTGTGGAGTATGATAACAAAGAAAAACTGAAGGAAATGACAGCAGCAGACTCACAGAACCCGAGAGTGGACCTACAGTTACCAAAGAGAAAGGGACTGGGTAGGGTTTGTGGGAAGGGAGTAATAAGTGCGGGGAAAAAGAATGGGGGCATTAGGATTAGCATGTATAATGTGTAGGGCGGGGTGTCATGGGTAGGGCTGTACAACACAGAGAAGACATGTAGTGATTCTACAGCATCTTAGTACATGCTGACGGAGAGCGGCTGTAACTGGGATTTGGGGTGACTTGGTGAAGAGGGCAGACAGAATAACATAATTTTCTGCATGTGATTGTATATTAAAGAGAACAAAAAGAATTTCAAAGTGCAGTAAGAGCACAGCTCTCAAATATCAGAATAAAAGTACAGCCTTTGAGTGCTCCAATCAAAAGACACAGGGTTAGAAGAACTGATGAAAACTCAAGACCACCTACGTGCTCCCTTACTGGAGACTCACTTGAGATCCAAGGACACAGACAAACTACAAGCTGAAGGGGCGGGGACAGGTACCCTACACAAGTGAAACTGAGAAACAAAGAAAGAAATGGATTCTGTTTTGGACCCCAGAGAGAGTCAGTAGAAAATAGCCCTATCTAGCCACCGTGAATTCTTTTTGTTTGGTTTCAGCAGTGCTCAGGCATAGATTTAGTGGTGCAGCAACTTCCTTCTCATTTCCTCTCACCTCAACAAATGAATTGCTGTAATAATATGCGTCTGGGCATTTATAATCATTGCTTTTTATGATGTTCACGAATGTAAAGAAGTAATAACCACCTAAAGAGGGAAGTTTGGACACTCAAATAAACACTTCACTCCACAACACACTCTTTGTTCCCAACTGCTCCTGTCCAGAAATAGGTGTTAATTCATATTTGTCCTTCCACCTATCAGCAGTGATCACGCCAATGTCCCTCAAACATGGTGGTGTGCAAAGGTCCAAGTACACATTTTTCTCGACAACAGGCCCAGACGAAGGATACTTGTGGTCTTCAGGGATCACTTACACATAGAATGTGGCTAAATAAAGTCAACAAGTGAGCAGGAAGTATAAGAGGACAGAGGACAAAGATACGGGTTCAAGTCCTTTCACCTCCATTTACTGGTTTTGTAAGCACACTCGGCTGACTCTACCTGAAAGCGTATCGGTGAACACAGTGCTCTCCTTATGGCTTAGTTACCTTGCAAGGTTTCTGGAAGCATAATGTAGGGAAGAGACATAGGCTATGTTGTTAACTGTTCTGTACATAAGGATAGATGGGCAGACAAAAAGATGATTGTTTCATAGACAGATAGGTAGACAGACGACAGGTGAAAGAGAGATAGATAGGTACATAGATTAATAGATGATAGACATCATGGATAGATGATAGGAAGATAGGTAGATAGATACATAGATAGACACATAGATACATAGATATATACATACATAGATACATAGATAGACAGACAGACCTTTAGATAGATAGATACCGATACATGTCGATTGACACAAAGCTATTGTTCATAACCAGGAGTTGAATGGTGAATAACATAGCTAAACTACAACAAAAAGGAGGAATGAAATCCAGTTTAAAAAGTGCAGTAAGCAGCCTTAAGAAGAAAACAAACACTACCATTTGCAATGACGTGGATGGAGCAAGACGGTAGTATGTTCAGAAAAATAGGGCAGGCGGATAAAGGCAAATACCAAGTGATTTAACTCATGTGTGGAGTATAACAACAAAGAAAAACTGAAGTAAAAAAAGAGCAGCAGACTCACAGAACCCGAGAGTTGACTAAAAGTAACCAAAGGAAAAAGGACTGGGCAGGGTGAGTCTGAAGGGAGGGATAAGTGTGGGGAGAAAGAATGGGGGCATTAAGTTTAGCATGTATAATGCGCGGGGTCGGGTGTGCATGGGGAGTACTGTACAACACAGAGAAGACTAGTAGAGATCATATAGCATCTTACTACTCACTGATGGACCGTGAATGTCACGGGGAATTTTGGGGGGGACATGGTGAAGGGGTCTACAGCATCCAACTACGCTGATCATCAGTGACTGAAGAGGTTTTTTAGGGGGACTTGGTGAAGGGGGGAGCATAGTAAACATAATGTTCTTCACGTGATTGTAGATTAATGATAAAAAATATTCTTTAAGTGCAATAAGTGCACAGCTCTGAATCATCAGAATAAAAGGTCAGGCACTGAGTGCTGCAAACAAAAGACACAGGGATAAAAGAAGGGATGAAAACTCAAGACACCTACGTTCTTACTTACAGGAGACTCACTTGAGATCCAAGGACACAGACAAACTACAAGCCAAAGGTGTGTGGACAAGTACCCTACACGAGTGAAACGGAAAATCAAACAATCAAGCAAATGAATTCTGTTTGAGTCCCCAGAGACAGTCAGCAGAAAATAGCCCTATCTGGCCACCGTGAATTCTTTTTGTTTGGTTTCAACAGTTCCCAGCCATAGATTTAGTGGTGCAGCAACATACTTCTCATTTTCTCTCACCTCAACAACTGAGTTGCTGTAATAATAAGCATCTGGGCCTTTGAAATCAGTGGATTTTATGTTGTTCACGAATGTGAAAATCTAATAACCACCTAAAGAGGGAAGTTTGGACACTCAAATAAACACGTCACTCCACAATACACTGTTAGCTCCCAACTGCTCCTGTCTAGAAATTGGTGTTCCATTATATTTGACCCTCCGTCCTATCGGCGGTGATCACGCTGATGTCCTTCAAACATGGTGGTGAGCGAAGCAACAAGTTGACTTTTCTGTCGACAACAGGCCCAGAGGAATGATACTTGAGATCTTCAGGGAGCCCTTAGTCAATGTATGTGGCTAAATACAGACAGCAAGTTAGAAGGAGATGAAAGAGGACAGAGGATAGAGACACGGGTTCAAGTCCCAGCACAACCATTCCCTGGTTTTGTAGGTACACGCGGCCGACTCGAACTGCAAGTGTCTCGGTGAACCCAGTGCTCCCTCTGCAGCCTAGATACTTTGCAGGATTTTTTGGAGAATAGTGGAGGAAAGTGATATACAGTATATGGTTAACTGTTCTGCACACATGGACAGATGGACAGACAAAAGGATGATTGATTGAGTGATTGATAAATAGATAGACAGAAAGATAGATAGATATAGGTACATATCGATTAGCACAAAGCTACTGCTCAAAACAAGGAGAGCAATGGTGAAAGCACATTGCAAAACTACAAACAAAAAAGAAGAATGAAATCCAGTTTAAAAAGTGCAGTAAGCAGCCATAAGAAGAAAAGGAATCCTATCATTTGCAATAACGTGGATGGAGCTCGAGGGTATTATGCTCAGTCAAATATGCCAGGCGGAGAAGTACATGTACCAAATGATTTCACTCATGTGTGGAGTATGATAACAAAGAAAAACTGAAGGAAATGACAGCAGCAGACTCACAGAACCCGAGAGTGGACCTACAGTTACCAAAGAGAAAGGGACTGGGTAGGGTTTGTGGGAAGGGAGTAATAAGTGCGGGGAAAAAGAATGGGGGCATTAGGATTAGCATGTATAATGTGTAGGGCGGGGTGTCATGGGTAGGGCTGTACAACACAGAGAAGACATGTAGTGATTCTACAGCATCTTAGTACATGCTGACGGAGAGCGGCTGTAACTGGGATTTGGGGTGACTTGGTGAAGAGGGCAGACAGAATAACATAATTTTCTGCATGTGATTGTATATTAAAGAGAACAAAAAGAATTTCAAAGTGCAGTAAGAGCACAGCTCTCAAATATCAGAATAAAAGTACAGCCTTTGAGTGCTCCAATCAAAAGACACAGGGTTAGAAGAACTGATGAAAACTCAAGACCACCTACGTGCTCCCTTACTGGAGACTCACTTGAGATCCAAGGACACAGACAAACTACAAGCTGAAGGGGCGGGGACAGGTACCCTACACAAGTGAAACTGAGAAACAAAGAAAGAAATGGATTCTGTTTTGGACCCCAGAGAGAGTCAGTAGAAAATAGCCCTATCTAGCCACCGTGAATTCTTTTTGTTTGGTTTCAGCAGTGCTCAGGCATAGATTTAGTGGTGCAGCAACTTCCTTCTCATTTCCTCTCACCTCAACAAATGAATTGCTGTAATAATATGCGTCTGGGCATTTATAATCATTGCTTTTTATGATGTTCACGAATGTAAAGAAGTAATAACCACCTAAAGAGGGAAGTTTGGACACTCAAATAAACACTTCACTCCACAACACACTCTTTGTTCCCAACTGCTCCTGTCCAGAAATAGGTGTTAATTCATATTTGTCCTTCCACCTATCAGCAGTGATCACGCCAATGTCCCTCAAACATGGTGGTGTGCAAAGGTCCAAGTACACATTTTTCTCGACAACAGGCCCAGACGAAGGATACTTGTGGTCTTCAGGGATCACTTACACATAGAATGTGGCTAAATAAAGTCAACAAGTGAGCAGGAAGTATAAGAGGACAGAGGACAAAGATACGGGTTCAAGTCCTTTCACCTCCATTTACTGGTTTTGTAAGCACACTCGGCTGACTCTACCTGAAAGCGTATCGGTGAACACAGTGCTCTCCTTATGGCTTAGTTACCTTGCAAGGTTTCTGGAAGCATAATGTAGGGAAGAGACATAGGCTATGTTGTTAACTGTTCTGTACATAAGGATAGATGGGCAGACAAAAAGATGATTGTTTCATAGACAGATAGGTAGACAGACGACAGGTGAAAGAGAGATAGATAGGTACATAGATTAATAGATGATAGACATCATGGATAGATGATAGGAAGATAGGTAGATAGATACATAGATAGACACATAGATACATAGATATATACATACATAGATACATAGATAGACAGACAGACCTTTAGATAGATAGATACCGATACATGTCGATTGACACAAAGCTATTGTTCATAACCAGGAGTTGAATGGTGAATAACATAGCTAAACTACAACAAAAAGGAGGAATGAAATCCAGTTTAAAAAGTGCAGTAAGCAGCCTTAAGAAGAAAACAAACACTACCATTTGCAATGACGTGGATGGAGCAAGACGGTAGTATGTTCAGAAAAATAGGGCAGGCGGATAAAGGCAAATACCAAGTGATTTAACTCATGTGTGGAGTATAACAACAAAGAAAAACTGAAGTAAAAAAAGAGCAGCAGACTCACAGAACCCGAGAGTTGACTAAAAGTAACCAAAGGAAAAAGGACTGGGCAGGGTGAGTCTGAAGGGAGGGATAAGTGTGGGGAGAAAGAATGGGGGCATTAAGTTTAGCATGTATAATGCGCGGGGTCGGGTGTGCATGGGGAGTACTGTACAACACAGAGAAGACTAGTAGAGATCATATAGCATCTTACTACTCACTGATGGACCGTGAATGTCACGGGGAATTTTGGGGGGGACATGGTGAAGGGGTCTACAGCATCCAACTACGCTGATCATCAGTGACTGAAGAGGTTTTTTAGGGGGACTTGGTGAAGGGGGGAGCATAGTAAACATAATGTTCTTCACGTGATTGTAGATTAATGATAAAAAATATTCTTTAAGTGCAATAAGTGCACAGCTCTGAATCATCAGAATAAAAGGTCAGGCACTGAGTGCTGCAAACAAAAGACACAGGGATAAAAGAAGGGATGAAAACTCAAGACACCTACGTTCTTACTTACAGGAGACTCACTTGAGATCCAAGGACACAGACAAACTACAAGCCAAAGGTGTGTGGACAAGTACCCTACACGAGTGAAACGGAAAATCAAACAATCAAGCAAATGAATTCTGTTTGAGTCCCCAGAGACAGTCAGCAGAAAATAGCCCTATCTGGCCACCGTGAATTCTTTTTGTTTGGTTTCAACAGTTCCCAGCCATAGATTTAGTGGTGCAGCAACATACTTCTCATTTTCTCTCACCTCAACAACTGAGTTGCTGTAATAATAAGCATCTGGGCCTTTGAAATCAGTGGATTTTATGTTGTTCACGAATGTGAAAATCTAATAACCACCTAAGGAGGGAAGTTTGGACACTCAAATAAACACGTCACTCCACAATACACTGTTAGCTCCCAACTGCTCCTGTCTAGAAATTGGTGTTCCATTATATTTGACCCTCCGTCCTATCGGCGGTGATCACGCTGATGTCCTTCAAACATGGTGGTGAGCGAAGCAACAAGTTGTCTTTTCTGTCGACAACAGGCCCAGAGGAATGATACTTGAGATCTTCAGGGAGCCCTTAGTCAATGTATGTGGCTAAATACAGACAGCAAGTTAGAAGGAGATGAAAGAGGACAGAGGATAGAGACACGGGTTCAAGTCCCAGCACAACCATTCCCTGGTTTTGTAGGTACACGCGGCCGACTCGAACTGCAAGTGTCTCGGTGAACCCAGTGCTCCCTCTGCAGCCTAGATACTTTGCAGGATTTTTTGGAGAATAGTGGAGGAAAGTGATATACAGTATATGGTTAACTGTTCTGCACACATGGACAGATGGACAGACAAAAGGATGATTGATTGAGTGATTGATAAATAGATAGACAGAAAGATAGATAGATATAGGTACATATCGATTAGCACAAAGCTACTGCTCAAAACAAGGAGAGCAATGGTGAAAGCACATTGCAAAACTACAAACAAAAAAGAAGAATGAAATCCAGTTTAAAAAGTGCAGTAAGCAGCCATAAGAAGAAAAGGAATCCTATCATTTGCAATAACGTGGATGGAGCTCGAGGGTATTATGCTCAGTCAAATATGCCAGGCGGAGAAGTACATGTACCAAATGATT
Source organism: Manis pentadactyla (assembly GCF_030020395.1). Lineage (NCBI taxonomy): Eukaryota > Metazoa > Chordata > Mammalia > Pholidota > Manidae > Manis > Manis pentadactyla. The sequence continues at coordinate 145,475 of NW_026644630.1, forward strand.
TCACTCATGTGTGGAGTATGATAACAAAGAAAAACTGAAGGAAATGACAGCAGCAGACTCACAGAACCCGAGAGTGGACCTACAGTTACCAAAGAGAAAGGGACTGGGTAGGGTTTGTGGGAAGGGAGTAATAAGTGCGGGGAAAAAGAATGGGGGCATTAGGATTAGCATGTATAATGTGTAGGGCGGGGTGTCATGGGTAGGGCTGTACAACACAGAGAAGACATGTAGTGATTCTACAGCATCTTAGTACATGCTGACGGAGAGCGGCTGTAACTGGGATTTGGGGTGACTTGGTGAAGAGGGTAGACAGAATAACATAATTTTCTGCATGTGATTGTATATTAATGAGAACAAAAAGAATTTCAAAGTGCAGTAAGAGCACAGCTCTCAAATATCAGAATAAAAGTACAGCCTTTGAGTGCTCCAATCAAAAGACACAGGGTTAGAAGAACTGATGAAAACTCAAGACCACCTACGTGCTCCCTTACTGGAGACTCACTTGAGATCCAAGGACACAGACAAACTACAAGCTGAAGGGGCGGGGACAGGTACCCTACACAAGTGAAACTGAGAAACAAAGAAAGAAATGGATTCTGTTTTGGACCCCAGAGAGAGTCAGTAGAAAATAGCCCTATCTAGCCACCGTGAATTCTTTTTGTTTGGTTTCAGCAGTGCTCAGGCATAGATTTAGTGGTGCAGCAACTTCCTTCTCATTTCCTCTCACCTCAACAAATGAATTGCTGTAATAATATGCGTCTGGGCATTTATAATCATTGCTTTTTATGATGTTCACGAATGTAAAGAAGTAATAACCACCTAAAGAGGGAAGTTTGGACACTCAAATAAACACTTCACTCCACAACACACTCTTTGTTCCCAACTGCTCCTGTCCAGAAATAGGTGTTAATTCATATTTGTCCTTCCACCTATCAGCAGTGATCACGCCAATGTCCCTCAAACATGGTGGTGTGCAAAGTGCCAAGTACACATTTTTCTCGACAACAGGCCCAGACGAAGGATACTTGTGGTCTTCAGGGATCACTTACACATAGAATGTGGCTAAATAAAGTCAACAAGTGAGCAGGAAGTATAAGAGGACAGAGGACAAAGATACGGGTTCAAGTCCTTTCACCTCCATTTACTGGTTTTGTAAGCACACTCGGCTGACTCTACCTGAAAGCGTATCGGTGAACACAGTGCTCTCCTTATGGCTTAGTTACCTTGCAAGGTTTCTGGAAGCATAATGTAGGGAAGAGACATAGGCTATGTTGTTAACTGTTCTGTACATAAGGATAGATGGGCAGACAAAAAGATGATTGTTTCATAGACAGATAGGTAGACAGACGACAGGTGAAAGAGAGATAGATAGGTACATAGATTAATAGATGATAGACATCATGGATAGATGATAGGAAGATAGGTAGATAGATACATAGATAGACACATAGATACATAGATATATACATACATAGATACATAGATAGACAGACAGACCTTTAGATAGATAGATACCGATACATGTCGATTGACACAAAGCTATTGTTCATAACCAGGAGTTGAATGGTGAATAACATAGCTAAACTACAACAAAAAGGAGGAATGAAATCCAGTTTAAAAAGTGCAGTAAGCAGCCTTAAGAAGAAAACAAACACTACCATTTGCAATGACGTGGATGGAGCAAGACGGTAGTATGTTCAGAAAAATAGGGCAGGCGGATAAAGGCAAATACCAAGTGATTTCACTCATGTGTGGAGTATAACAACAAAGAAAAACTGAAGTAAAAAAAGAGCAGCAGACTCACAGAACCCGAGAGTTGACTAAAAGTAACCAAAGGAAAAAGGACTGGGCAGGGTGAGTCTGAAGGGAGGGATAAGTGTGGGGAGAAAGAATGGGGGCATTAAGTTTAGCATGTATAATGTGCGGGGTCGGGTGTGCATGGGGAGTACTGTACAACACAGAGAAGACTAGTAGAGATCATATAGCATCTTACTACTCACTGATGGACCATGAATGTCACGGGGAATTTTGGGGGGGACATGGTGAAGGGGTCTACAGCATCCAACTACGCTGATCATCAGTGACTGAAGAGGTTTTTTAGGGGGACTTGGTGAAGGGGGCAGCATAGTAAACATAATGTTCTTCACGTGATTGTAGATTAATGATAAAAAATATTCTTTAAGTGCAATAAGTGCACAGCTCTGAATCATCAGAATAAAAGGTCAGGCACTGAGTGCTGCAAACAAAAACACAGGGATAAAAGAAGGGATGAAAACTCAAGACACCTACGTTCTTACTTACAGGAGACTCACTTGAGATCCAAGGACACAGACAAACTACAAGCCAAAGGTGTGTGGACAAGTACCCTACACGAGTGAAACGGAAAATCAAACAATCAAGCAAATGAATTCTGTTTGAGTCCCCAGAGACAGTCAGCAGAAAATAGCCCTATCTGGCCACCGTGAATTCTTTTTGTTTGGTTTCAACAGTTCCCAGCCATAGATTTAGTGGTGCAGCAACATACTTCTCATTTTCTCTCACCTCAACAACTGAGTTGCTGTAATAATAAGCATCTGGGCCTTTGAAATCAGAGGATTTTATGTTGTTCACGAATGTGAAAATCTAATAACCACCTAAAGAGGGAAGTTTGGACACTCAAATAAACACGTCACTCCACAATACACTGTTAGCTCCCAACTGCTCCTGTCTAGAAATTGGTGTTCCATTATATTTAACCCTCCGTCCTATCGGCGGTGATCACGCTGATGTCCTTCAAACATGGTGGTGAGCGAAGCAAGAAGTTGACTTTTCTGTCAACAACAGGCCCAGAGGAATGATACTTGAGATCTTCAGGGAGCCCTTAGTCAATGTATGTGGCTAAAAACAGACAGCAAGTTAGAAGGAGATGAAAGAGGACAGAGGATAGAGACACGGGTTCAAGTCCCAGCACAACCATTCCCTGGTTTTGTAGGTACACGCGGCCGACTCGAACTGCAAGTGTCTCGGTGAACCCAGTGCTCCCTCTGCAGCCTAGATACTTTGCAGGATTTTTTGGAGAATAGTGGAGGAAAGTGATATACAGTATATGGTTAACTGTTCTGCACACATGGACAGATGGACAGACAAAAGGATGATTGATTGAGTGATTGATAAATAGATAGACAGAAAGATAGATAGATATAGGTACATATCGATTAGCACAAAGCTACTGCTCAAAACAAGGAGAGCAATGGTGAAAGCACATTGCAAAACTACAAACAAAAAAGAAGAATGAAATCCAGTTTAAAAAGTGCAGTAAGCAGCCATAAGAAGAAAAGGAATCCTATCATTTGCAATAACGTGGATGGAGCTCGAGGGTATTATGCTCAGTCAAATATGCCAGGCGGAGAAGTACATGTACCAAATGATTTCACTCATGTGTGGAGTATGATAACAAAGAAAAACTGAAGGAAATGACAGCAGCAGACTCACAGAACCCGAGAGTGGACCTACAGTTACCAAAGAGAAAGGGACTGGGTAGGGTTTGTGGGAAGGGAGTAATAAGTGCGGGGAAAAAGAATGGGGGCATTAGGATTAGCATGTATAATGTGTAGGGCGGGGTGTCATGGGTAGGGCTGTACAACACAGAGAAGACATGTAGTGATTCTACAGCATCTTAGTACATGCTGACGGAGAGCGGCTGTAACTGGGATTTGGGGTGACTTGGTGAAGAGGGTAGACAGAATAACATAATTTTCTGCATGTGATTGTATATTAATGAGAACAAAAAGAATTTCAAAGTGCAGTAAGAGCACAGCTCTCAAATATCAGAATAAAAGTACAGCCTTTGAGTGCTCCAATCAAAAGACACAGGGTTAGAAGAACTGATGAAAACTCAAGACCACCTACGTGCTCCCTTACTGGAGACTCACTTGAGATCCAAGGACACAGACAAACTACAAGCTGAAGGGGCGGGGACAGGTACCCTACACAAGTGAAACTGAGAAACAAAGAAAGAAATGGATTCTGTTTTGGACCCCAGAGAGAGTCAGTAGAAAATAGCCCTATCTAGCCACCGTGAATTCTTTTTGTTTGGTTTCAGCAGTGCTCAGGCATAGATTTAGTGGTGCAGCAACTTCCTTCTCATTTCCTCTCACCTCAACAAATGAATTGCTGTAATAATATGCGTCTGGGCATTTATAATCATTGCTTTTTATGATGTTCACGAATGTAAAGAAGTAATAACCACCTAAAGAGGGAAGTTTGGACACTCAAATAAACACTTCACTCCACAACACACTCTTTGTTCCCAACTGCTCCTGTCCAGAAATAGGTGTTAATTCATATTTGTCCTTCCACCTATCAGCAGTGATCACGCCAATGTCCCTCAAACATGGTGGTGTGCAAAGGTCCAAGTACACATTTTTCTCGACAACAGGCCCAGACGAAGGATACTTGTGGACTTCAGGGATCACTTACACATAGAATGGGGCTAAATAAAGTCAACAAGTGAGCAGGAAGTATAAGAGGACAGAGGACAAAGATACGGGTTCAAGTCCTTTCACCTCCATTTACTGGTTTTGTAAGCACACTCTGCTGACTCTACCTGAAAGCGTATCGGTGAACACAGTGTTCTCCTTATGGCTTAGATACCTTGCAAGGTTTCTGGAAGCATAATGTAGGGAAGAGACATAGGCTATGTTGTTAACTGTTCTGTACATAAGGATAGATGGGCAGACAAAAAGATGATTGTTTCATAGACAGATAGGTAGACAGACGACAGGTGAAATAGAGATAGATAGGGACATAGATTAATAGATGATAGACATCATGGATAGATGATAGGAAGATAGATATATAGTTACATAGATAGACACATAGATACATAGATATATACATACATAGATTCATAGATAGACAGACAGACCTTTAGATAGATAGATACCGATACATGTCGATTGACACAAAGCTATTGTTCACAACCAGGAGTTGAATGGTGAATAACATAGCTAAACTACAACAAAAAGGAGGAATGAAATCCAGTTTAAAAAGTGCAGTAAGCAGCCTTAAGAAGAAAACAAACACTACCATTTGCAATGACGTGGATGGAGCAAGACGGTAGTATGTTCAGAAAAATAGGGCAGTCGGATAAAGGCAAGTACCAAGTGATTTCACTCATGTGTGGAGTATAACAACAAAGAAAAACTGAAGTAAAAAAACAGCAGCAGACTCACAGAACCCGAGAGTTGACTAAAAGTAACCAAAGGAAAAAGGACTGGGCAGGGTGAGTCTGAAGGGAGGGATAAGTGTGGGGAGAAAGAATGGGGGCATTAAGTTTAGCATGTATAATGCGCGGGGTCGGGTGTGCATGGGTAGTACTGTACAACACAGAGAAGACTAGTAGAGATCATATAGCATCTTACTACTCACTGATGGACCGTGAATGTCACGGGGAATTTTGCGGGGGACATGGTGAAGGGGTCTACAGCATCCAACTACGCTGATCGTCAGTGACTGAAGAGGTTTTTTAGGGGGACTTGGTGAAGGGGGGAGCATAGTAAACATAATGTTCTTCACGTGATTGTAGATTAATGATAAAAAATATTCTTTAAGTGCAATAAGTGCACAGCTCTGAATCATCAGAATAAAAGGTCAGGCACTGAGTGCTGCAAACAAAAGACACAGGGATAAAAGAAGGGATGAAAACTCAAGACACCTACGTTCTTACTTACAGGAGACTCACTTGAGATCCAAGGACACAGACAAACTACAAGCCAAAGGTGTGTGGACAAGTACCCTACACGAGTGAAACGGAAAATCAAACAATCAAGCAAATGAATTCTGTTTGAGTCCCCAGAGACAGTCAGCAGAAAATAGCCCTATCTGGCCACCGTGAATTCTTTTTGTTTGGTTTCAACAGTTCCCAGCCATAGATTTAGTGGTGCAGCAACATACTTCTCATTTTCTCTCACCTCAACAACTGAGTTGCTGTAATAATAAGCATCTGGGCCTTTGAAATCAGTGGATTTTATGTTGTTCACGAATGTGAAAATCTAATAACCACCTAAAGAGGGAAGTTTGGACACTCAAATAAACACGTCACTCCACAATACACTGTTAGCTCCCAACTGCTCCTGTCTAGAAATTGGTGTTCCATTATATTTGACCCTCCGTCCTATCGGCGGTGATCACGCTGATGTCCTTCAAACATGGTGGTGAGCGAAGCAACAAGTTGACTTTTCTGTTGACAACAGGCCCAGAGGAATGATACTTGAGATCTTCAGGGAGCCCTTAGTCAATGTATGTGGCTAAATACAGACAGCAAGTTAGAAGGAGATGAAAGAGGACAGAGGATAGAGACACGGGTTCAAGTCCCAGCACAACCATTCCCTGGTTTTGTAGGTACACGCGGCCGACTCGAACTGCAAGTGTCTCGGTGAACCCAGTGCTCCCTCTGCAGCCTAGATACTTTGCAGGATTTTTTGGAGAATAGTGGAGGAAAGTGATATACAGTATATGGTTAACTGTTCTGCACACATGGACAGATGGACAGACAAAAGGATGATTGATTGAGTGATTGATAAATAGATAGACAGAAAGATAGATAGATATAGGTACATATCGATTAGCACAAAGCTACTGCTCAAAACAAGGAGAGCAATGGTGAAAGCACATTGCAAAACTACAAACAAAAAAGAAGAATGAAATCCAGTTTAAAAAGTGCAGTAAGCAGCCATAAGAAGAAAAGGAATCCTATCATTTGCAATAACGTGGATGGAGCTCGAGGGTATTATGCTCAGTCAAATATGCCAGGCGGAGAAGTACATGTACCAAATGATTTCACTCATGTGTGGAGTATGATAACAAAGAAAAACTGAAGGAAATGACAGCAGCAGACTCACAGAACCCGAGAGTGGACCTACAGTTACCAAAGAGAAAGGGACTGGGTAGGGTTTGTGGGAAGGGAGTAATAAGTGCGGGGAAAAAGAATGGGGGCATTAGGATTAGCATGTATAATGTGTAGGGCGGGGTGTCATGGGTAGGGCTGTACAACACAGAGAAGACATGTAGTGATTCTACAGCATCTTAGTACATGCTGACGGAGAGCGGCTGTAACTGGGATTTGGGGTGACTTGGTGAAGAGGGTAGACAGAATAACATAATTTTCTGCATGTGATTGTATATTAATGAGAACAAAAAGAATTTCAAAGTGCAGTAAGAGCACAGCTCTCAAATATCAGAATAAAAGTACAGCCTTTGAGTGCTCCAATCAAAAGACACAGGGTTAGAAGAACTGATGAAAACTCAAGACCACCTATGTGCTCCCTTACTGGAGACTCACTTGAGATCCAAGGACACAGACAAACTACAAGCTGAAGGGGCGGGGACAGGTACCCTACACAAGTGAAACTGAGAAACAAAGAAAGAAATGGATTCTGTTTTGGACCCCAGAGAGAGTCAGTAGAAAATAGCCCTATCTAGCCACCGTGAATTCTTTTTGTTTGGTTTCAGCAGTGCTCAGGCATAGATTTAGTGGTGCAGCAACTTCCTTCTCATTTCCTCTCACCTCAACAAATGAATTGCTGTAATAATATGCGTCTGGGCATTTATAATCATTGCTTTTTATGATGTTCACGAATGTAAAGAAGTAATAACCACCTAAAGAGGGAAGTTTGGACACTCAAATAAACACTTCACTCCACAACACACTCTTTGTTCCCAACTGCTCCTGTCCAGAAATAGGTGTTAATTCATATTTGTACTTCCACCTATCAGCAGTGATCACGCCAATGTCCCTCAAACATGGTGGTGTGCAAAGGGCCAACTACACTTTTCTGTCTACAACAGGCCCAGACGAAGGATACTTGTGGTATTCAGGGATCACTTACTCACTGAATGTGGCTAAATAAAGTCAACAAGCGAGCAGGAAGTATAAGAGGACAGAGGACAAAGATACGGGTTCAAGCCCTTTCACCTCCATTTACTGGTTTTGTAAGCACACTCTGCTGACTCTACCTGAAAGCGTATTGGTGAACACAGTGCTCTCCTTATGGCTTAGTTACCTTGCAAGGTTTCTGGAAGAATAATGTAGGGAAGAGACATAGGCTATGTTGTTAACTGTTCTGTACATAAGAATAGATGGGCAGACAAAAAGATGATTGTTTCATAGATAGATAGGTAGACAGACGACAGGTGAAAGGGAGATAGATAGGTACATAGATTAATAGATGATAGACATCATAGATAGATGATAGGAAGATAGATAGATACATAGATAGATACATAGATACATAGATATATACATACATAGATACATAGATAGACAGACAGACCTTTAGATAGATAGATACAGATACATGTCGATTGACACAAAGCTATTGTTCATAACCAGGAGTTGAATGGTGAATAACATAGCTAAACTACAAACAAAAAGGAAGAATGAAATCCAGTTTAAAAAGTGCAGTAAGCAGCCTTAAGAAGAAAACAAATACTACCATTTGCAATGACGTGGATGGAGCAAGACGGTAGTATGTTCAGAAAAATAGGGCAGGCGGATAAAGGCAAGTACCAAGTGATTTCACTCATGTGTGGAGTATAACAACAAAGAAAAACTGAAGTAAAAAAACAGCAGCAGACTCACAGAACCCGAGAGTTGACTAAAAGTAACCAAAGGAAAAAGGACTGGGCAGGGTGAGTCTGAAGGGAGGGATAAGTGTGGGGAGAAAGAATGGGGGCATTAAGTTCAGCATGTATAATGCGCGGGGTCGGGTGTGCATGGGGAGTACTGTACAACACAGAGAAGACTAGTAGAGATCATATAGCATCTTACTACTCACTGATGGACAGTGACATTAACGGGGACTTTTGGGGGGGACATGTTGAAGGTGTCTACAGCATCCAACTACGCGGATCGACAGAGAATGAAGAGGTTTTTTGGGTGGACTTGGTGAAGGGGGGAGCATAGTAAACATAATGTTCTTCACGTGATTGTAGATTAATGATAAAAAATATTCTTTAAGTGCAATAAGTGCACAGCTCTGAATCATCAGAATAAAAGGTCAGGCACTGAGTGCTGCAAACAAAAGACACAGGGATAAAAGAAGGGATGAAAACTCAAGACACCTACGTGCTTACTTACAGGAGACTCACTTGAGATCCAAGGACACAGACAAACTACAAGCCGAAGGTGTGTGGACAAGTACCCTACACGAGTGAAACGGAAAATCAAACAATCAAGCAAATGGATTCTGTTTGAGTCCCCAGAGACAGTCAGCAGAAAATAGCCCTATCTGGCCACCGTGAATTCTTTTTGTTTGGTTTCAACAGTTCCCAGCCATAGTTTTAGTGGTGCAGAAACATACTTCTCATTTTCTCTCACCTCAACATCTGAGTTGCTGTAATAATAAGCATCTGGGCCTTTGAAATCAGTGGATTTTATGACGTTCACGAATGTGAAATCTAATAACCACCTAAAGAGGGAAGTTTGGACACTCAAATAAACACGTCACTCCACAATACACTGTTAGCTCCCAACTGCTCCTGTCTAGAAATTGGTGTTCCTTTTTATTTGACCCTCCGTCCTATCGGCGGTGATCACGCTGATGTCCTTCAAACCTGGTGGTGAACGAAGCAACATGTTGACTTTTCTGTCGACAACAGGCCCAGAGGAATGATACTTGAGATCTTCAGGGAGCCCTTAGTCAATGAATGTGGCTAAATACAGACAGCAAGTTAGAAGGAAATGAAAGAGGACAGAGGATAGAGACACGGGTTCAAGTCCCAGCACAACCATTCCCTGGTTTTGTAGGTACACGCGGCCGACTCGAACTGCAAGTGTCTCGGTGAACCCAGTGCTCCCTCTGCAGCCTAGACACTTTGCAGGATTTTGGGGAGCATAGTGTAGGAAAGTGATATAGGGTATATGGTTAACTGTTCTGCACACATGGACAGATGGACAGACAAAAGGATGATTGATTGAGTGATTGATAAATAGATAGACAGAAAGAAAGAAAGATATAGGTACATATCGATTAGCACAAAGCTACTGCTCAAAACAAGGAGAGCAATGGTGAAAGCACATTGCAAAACTACAAACAAAAAAGAAGAATGAAATCCAGTTTAAAAAGTGCAGTAAGCAGCCATAAGAAGAAAACGAATCCTATCATTTGCAATAACGTGGATGGAGCTCGAGGGTATTACGCTCAGTCAAATAGTCCAGGCGGAGAAATACATGTACCAAATGATTTCACTCATGTGTGGAGTATGATAACAAAGAAAAACTGAAGGAATAGACAGCAGCAGACTCACAGAACCCGAGAGTGGACCTACAGTTACCAAAGAGAAAGGGACTGGGTAGGGTTTGTGGGAAGGGAGTAATAAGTGCGGGGAAAAAGAATGGGGGCATTAGGATTAGCATGTATAATGTGTAGGGTGGGGTGTCATGGGTAGGGCTGTACAACACAGAGAAGACATGTAGTGATTCTACAGCATCTTAGTACATGCTGACGGAGAGCGGCTGTAACTGGGATTTGGGGTGACTTGGTGAAGAGGGTAGACAGAATAACATAATTTTCTGCATGTGATTGTATATTAATGAGAACAAAAAGAATTTCAAAGTGCAGTAAGAGCACAGCTCTCAAATATCAGAATAAAAGTACAGCCTTTGAGTGCTCCAATCAAAAGACACAGGGTTAGAAGAACTGATGAAAACTCAAGACCACCTACGTGCTCCCTTACTGGAGACTCACTTGAGATCCAAGGACACAGACAAACTACAAGCTGAAGGGGCGGGGACAGGTACCCTACACAAGTGAAACTGAGAAACAAAGAAAGAAATGGATTCTGTTTTGGACCCCAGAGAGAGTCAGTAGAAAATAGCCCTATCTAGCCACCGTGAATTCTTTTTGTTTGGTTTCAGCAGTGCTCAGGCATAGATTTAGTGGTGCAGCAACTTCCTTCTCATTTGCTCTCACCTCAACAAATGAATTGCTGTAATAATATGCGTCTGGGAATTTATAATCATTGCTTTTTATGATGTTCACGAATGTAAAGAAGTAATAACCACCTAAAGAGGGAAGTTTGGACACTCAAATAAACACTTCACTCCACAACACACTCTTTGTTCCCAACTGCTCCTGTCCAGAAATAGGTGTTAATTCATATTTGTCCCTCCACCTATCAGCAGTGATCACGCCAATGTCCCTCAAACATGGTGGTGTGCAAAGTGCCAAGTACTCTTTTCTGTCGACAACAGGCCCAGACGAAGGATACTTGTGGTCTTCAGGGATCACTTACTCACTGAATGTGGCTAAATAAAGTCAACAAGCGAGCAGGAAGTATAAGAGGACAGAGGACAAAGATACGGGTTCAAGTCCTTTCACCTCCATTTACTGGTTTGGTAAGCACACTCTGCTGACTCTACCTGAAAGCGTATCGGTGAACACAGTGCTCTCCTTATGGCTTAGTTACCTTGCAAGGTTTCTGGAAGCATAATGTAGGGAAGAGACATAGGCTATGTTGTTAACTGTTATGTACATAAGGATAGATGGGCAGACAAAAAGATGATTGTTTCATAGATAGATAGGTAGACAGACGACAGGTGAAAGAGAGATAGATAGGTACATAGATTAATAGATGATAGACATCATAGATAGATGATAGGAAGTTAGATAGATAGATACATAGATAGATACATAGATACATAGATATATACATACATAGATACATAGATAGACAGACAGACCTTTAGATAGGTAGATACAGATGCATGTCGATTGACACAAAGCTATTGTTCATAACCAGGAGTTGAATGGTGAATAACATAGCTAAACTACAAACAAAAAGGAAGATTGAAATAAAGTTTAAAAAGTGCAGTAAGCAGCCTTAAGAAGAAAACATATACTACCATTTGCAATGACGTGGATGGAGCAAGACGGTAGTATGTTCAGAAAAATAGGGCAGTCGGATAAAGGCAAGTACCAAGTGATTTCACTCATGTGTGGAGTATAACAACAAAGAAAAACTGAAGTAAAAAAACAGCAGCAGACTCACAGAACCCGAGAGTTGACTAAAAGTAACCAAAGGAAAAAGGACTGGGCAGGGTGAGTCTGAAGGGAGGGATAAGTGTGGGGAGAAAGAATGGGGCCATTAAGTTTAGCATGTATAATGCGAGGGGTCAGGTGTGCATGGGGAGTACTGTACAACACAGAGAAGACTAGTAGAGATCATATAGCATCTTACTACTCACTGATGGACAGTGACTGTAACGGGGACATTTGGGGGGGGACATATGAATGGGTCTACAGCATCCAACAACGCGGATCGACAGAGAATGAAGAGGTTTTTCGGGGGGACATGTTGAAGGGTTGAGCATAGTAAACATAATGTTCTTCACGTGATTGTAGATTAATGATAAAAAATATTCTTTAAGTGCAATAAGTGCACAGCTCTGAATCATCAGAATAAAAGGTCAGGCACTGAGTGCTGCAAACAAAAGACACAGGGATAAAAGAAGGGATGAAAACTCAAGACACCTACGTGCTTACTTACAGGAGACTCACTTGAGATCCAAGGACACAGACAAACTACAAGCCGAAGGTGTGTGGACAAGTACCCTACACGAGTGAAACGGAAAATCAAACAATCAAGCAAATGGATTCTGTTTGAGTCCCCAGAGACAGTCAGCAGAAAATAGCCCTATCTGGCCACCGTGAATTCTTTTTGTTTGATTTCAACAGTTCCCAGCCATAGATTAATGGTGCAGCATCATACTTCTCATTTTCTCTCACCTCAACAACTGAGTTGCTGTAATAATAAGCATCTGGGCCTTTGAAATCAGTGGATTTTATGATGTTCACGAATGTGAAATCTAATAACCACCTAAAGAGGGAAGTTTGGACACTCAAATAAACACGTCACTCCACAATACACTGTTAGCTCCCAACTGCTCCTGTCTAGAAATTGGTGTTCCTTTTTATTTGACCCTCCGTCCTACCGGCGGTGATCACGCTGATGTCCTTCAAACATGGTGGTGAGCGAAGCAACAAGTTGACTTTTCTGTCGAAAACAGGACCAGAGGAATGATACTTGAGATCTTCAGGGAGCCCTTAGTCAATGAATGTGGCTAAATACAGACAGCAAGTTAGAAGGAGATGAAAGAGGACAGAGGATAGAGACACGGGTTCAAGTCCCAGCACAACCAATCCCTGGTTTTGTAGGTACACGTGGCCGACTCGAAATGCAAGTGTCTCGGTGAACCCAGTGCTCCCTCTGCAGCCTAGATACTTGCAGGATTTTTTGGAGCATAGTGTAGGAAAGTGATATAGGGTATATGGTTTACTGTTCTGCACACATGGACAGATGGACAGACAAAAGGATGATTGATTGAGTGATTGATAAATAGATAGACAGAAAGATAGATAGATATAGGTACATATCGAATAGCACAAAGCTACTGCTCAAAACAAGGAGAGCAATGGTGAAAGCACATTGCAAAACTACAAACAAAAAAGAAGAATGAAATCCAGTTTAAAAAGTGCAGTAAGCAGCCATAAGAAGAAAACGAATCCTATCATTTGCAATAACGTGGATGGAGCTCGAGGGTATTATGCTCAGTCAAATATGCCAGGCGGAGAAGTACATGTACCAAATGATTTCACTCATGTGTGGAGTATGATAACAAAGAAAAACTGAAGGAAATGACAGCAGCAGACTCACAGAACCCGAGAGTGGACCTACAGTTACCAAAGAGAAAGGGACTGGGTAGGGTTTGTGGGAAGGGAGTAATAAGTGCGGGGAAAAAGAATGGGGGCATTAGGATTAGCATGTATAATATGTAGGGTGGGGTGTCATGGGTAGGGCTGTACAACACAGAGAAGACATGTAGTGATTCTACAGCATCTTAGTACATGCTGACGGAGAGCGGCTGTAACTGGGATTTGGGGTGACTTGGTGAAGAGGGTAGACAGAATAACATAATTTTCTGCATGTGATTGTATATTAATGAGAACAAAAAGAATTTCAAAGTGCAGTAAGAGCACAGCTCTCAAATATCAGAATAAAAGTACAGCCTTTGAGTGCTCCAATCAAAAGACACAGGGTTAGAAGAACTGATGAAAACTCAAGACCACCTACGTGCTCCCTTACTGGAGACTCACTTGAGATCCAAGGACACAGACAAACTACAAGCTGAAGGGGCGGGGACAGGTACCCTACACAAGTGAAACTGAGAAACAAAGAAAGAAATGGATTCTGTTTTGGACCCCAGAGAGAGTCAGTAGAAAATAGCCCTATCTAGCCACCGTGAATTCTTTTTGTTTGGTTTCAGCAGTGCTCAGGCATAGATTTAGTGGTGCAGCAACTTCCTTCTCATTTGCTCTCACCTCAACAAATGAATTGCTGTAATAATATGCGTCTGGGCATTTATAATCATTGCTTTTTATGATGTTCACGAATGTAAAGAAGTAATAACCACCTAAAGAGGGAAGTTTGGAAACTCAAATAAACACTTCACTCCACAACACACTCTTTGTTCCCAACTGCTCCTGTCCAGAAATAGGTGTTAATTCATATTTGTCCCTCCACCTATCAGCAGTGATCACGCCAATGTCCCTCAAACATGGTGGTGTGCAAAGGGCCAAGTACACTTTTCTGTCGACAACAGGCCCAGACGAAGGATACTTGTGGTCTTCAGGGATCACTTACTCACTGAATGTGGCTAAATAAAGTCACCAAGCGAACAGGAAGTATAAGAGGACAGAGGACAAAGATACGGGTTCAAGTCCTTTCACCTCCATTTACTGGTTTTGTAAGCACACTCTGCTGACGCTACCTGAAAGCGTATCGGTGAACTCATTGCTCTCCTTATGGCTTAGTTACCTTGCAAAGTTTCTGGAAGCATAATGTAGGGAAGAGACATAGGCTATGTTGTTAACTGTTCTGTACATAAGGATAGATGGGCAGACAAAAAGATGATTATTTCATAGATAGATAGGTAGACAGACGACAGGTGAAAGAGAGATAGATAGGTACATAGATTAATAGATGATAGACATCATTGATAGATGATAGGAAGATAGATAGATAGATACATAGATAGATACATAGATACATAGATATATACATACATAGATACATAGATAGAGAGACAGACCTTTAGATAGATAGATACAGATACATGTCGATTGACAGAAAGCTATTGTTCATAACCAGGAGTTGAATGGTGAAAAACATAGCTAAACTACAAACAAAAAGGAAGAATGAAATCCAGTTTAAAAAGTGCAGTAAGCAGCCTTAAGAAGAAAACAAATACTACCATTTGCAAAGACGTGGATGGAGCAAGACGGTAGTATGTTCAGAAAAATAGGGCAGGCGGATAAAGGCAAGTACCAAGTGATTTCACTCATGTGTGGAGTATAAAAACAGAGAAAATGTGAAGTAAAAAAACAGCAGCAGACTCACAGAACTCGAGAGTTGACTAAAAGTAACCAAAGGAAAAAGGACTGGGCAGGGTGAGTCTGAAGGGAGGGATAAGTGTGGGGAGAAAGAATGGGGGCATTAAGTTTAGCATGTATAATGCGCGGGGTCGGGTGTGCATGGGGAGTACTGTACAACACAGAGAAGACTAGTAGAGATCATTTAGCATCTTACTACTCACTGATGGACCGTGACTGTAACGGGGACTTTTGGGGGGGACAAGATGAAGGGGTCTACAGTATCCAACTATGCGGATCGACAGTGACTGAAGAGGTTTTTCGAGGGGACTTGGTGAAGGGGGGAGCATAGTAAACATAATGTTCTTCACGTGATTGTAGATTAATGATAAAAAATATTCTTTAAGTGCAATAAGTGCACAGCTCTGAATCATCAGAATAAAAGGTCAGGCACTGAGTGCTGCAAACAAAAGACACAGGGATAAAAGAAGGGATGAAAACTCAAGACACCTACGTGCTTACTTACAGGAGACTCACTTGAGATCCAAGGACACAGTCAAACTACAAGCCGAAGGTGTGTGGACAAGTACCCTACACGAGTGAAACGGAAAATCAAACAATCAAGCAAATGGATTCTGTTTGAGTCCCCAGAGACAGTCAGCAGAAAATAGCCCTATCTGGCCACCGTGAATTCTTTTTGTTTGGTTTCAACAGTTCCCAGCCATAGATTTAGTGGTGCAGCAACATACTTCTCATTTTCTCTCACCTCAACAACTGAGTTGCTGTAATAATAAGCATCTGGGCCTTTGAAATCAGAGGATTTTATGATGTTCACGAACGTGAAAATCTAATAACCACCTAAAGAGGGAAGTTTGGACACTCAAATAAACACGTCACTCCACAATACACTGTTAGCTCCCAACTGCTCCTGTCTAGAAATTGGTGTTCCTTTTTATTTGACCCTCCGTCCTATCGGCGGTGATCACGCTGATGTCCTTCAAACATGGTGGTGAGCGAAGCAACAAGTTGACTTTTCTGTCGAAAACAGGCCCAGAGGAATGATACTTGAGATCTTCAGGGAGCCCTTAGTCAATGAATGTGGCTAAATACAGACAGCAAGTTAGAAGGAGATGAAAGAGGACAGAGGATAGAGACACGGGTTCAAGTCCCAGCACAACCATTCCCTGGTTTTGTAGGTACACGCGGCCGACTCGAACTGCAAGTGTCTCGGTGAACCCAGTGCTCCCTCTGCAGCCTAGATACTTTGCAGGATTTTGGGGAGCATAGTGTAGGAAAGTGATATAGGGTATATGGTTAACTGTTCTGCACACATGGACAGATGGACAGACAAAAGGATGATTGATTGAGTGATTGATAAATAGATAGACAGAAAGATAGATAGATATAGGTACATATCGATTAGCACAAAGCTACTGCTCAAAACAAGGAGAGCAATGGTGAAAGCACATTGCAAAACTACAAACAAAAAAGAAGAATTAAATCCAGTTTAAAAAGTGCAGTAAGCAGCCATAAGAAGAAAACGTATCCTATCATTTGCAATAACGTGGATGGAGCTCGAGGGTATTATGCTCAGTCAAATAGTCCAGGCGGAGATATACATGTACCAAATGATTTCACTCATGTGTGGAGTATGATAACAAAGAAAAACTGAAGGAAAAGACAGCAGCAGACTCACAGAACCCGAGAGTGGACCTACAGTTACCAAAGAGAAAGGGACTGGGTAGGGTTTGTGGGAAGGGAGTAATAAGTGCGGGGAAAAAGAATGGGGGCATTAGGATTAGCATGTATAATGTGTAGGGCGGGGTGTCATGGGTAGGGCTGTACAACACAGAGAAGACATGTAGTGATTCTACAGCATCTTAGTACATGCTGACAGAGAGCGGCTGTAACTGGGATTTGGGGTGACTTGGTGAAGAGGGTAGACAGAATAACATAATTTTCTGCATGTGATTGTATATTAATGAGAACAAAAAGAATTTCAAAGTGCAGTAAGAGCACAGCTCTCAAATATCAGAATAAAAGTACAGCCTTTGAGTGCTCCAATCAAAAGACACAGGGTTAGAAGAACTGATGAAAACTCAAGACCACCTACGTGCTCCCTTACTGGAGACTCACTTGAGATCCAAGGACACAGACAAACTACAAGCTGAAGGGGCGGGGACAGGTACCCTACACAAGTGAAACTGAGAAACAAAGAAAGAAATGGATTCTGTTTTGGACCCCAGAGAGTGTCAGTAGAAAATAGCCCTATCTAGCCACCGTGTATTCTTTTTGTTTGGTTTCAGCAGTGCTCAGGCATATATTTAGTGGTGCAGCAACTTCCTTCTCATTTCCTCTCACCTCAACAAATGAATTGCTGTAATAATATGCGTCTGGGCATTTATAATCATTGCTTTTTATGATGTTCACGAATGTAAAGAAGTAGTAACCACCTAAAGAGGGAAGTTTGGACACTCAAATAAACACTTCACTCCACAACACACTCTTTGTTCCCAACTGCTCCTGTCCAGAAATAGGTCTTAATTCATATTTGTCCCTCCACCTATCAGCAGTGATCACGCCAATGTCCCTCAAACATGGTGGTGTGCAAAGGGCCAAGTACACTTTTCTGTCGACCACAGGCCCAGACGAAGGATACTTGTGGTCTTCAGGGATCACTTACTCACTGAATGTGGCTAAATAAAGTCAACAAGCGAGCAGGAAGTATAAGAGGACAGAGGACAAAGATACGGGTTCAAGTCCTTTCACCTCCATTTACTGGTTTTGTAAGCACACTCTGCTGACGCTACCTGAAAGCGTATCGGTGAACTCATTGCTCTCCTTATGGCTTAGTTACCTTGCAAAGTTTCTGGAAGCATAATGTGGGGAAGAGACATAGGCTATGTTGTTAACTGTTCTGTACATAAGGATAGATGGGCAGACAAAAAGATGATTATTTCATAGATAGATAGGTAGACAGACGACAGGTGAAAGAGAGATAGATAGGTACATAGATTAATAGATGATAGACATCATAGATAGATGATAGGAAGATAGATAGATAGATACATAGATAGATACATAGATACATAGATATATACATACATAGATACATAGATAGACAGACAGACCTTTAGATAGATAGATACAGATACATGCCGATTGACACAAAGCTTTTGTTCATAACCAGGAGTTGAATGGTGAATAACATAGCTAAACTACAAACAAACAGGAAGAATGAAATCCAGTTTAAAAAGTGCAGTAAGCAGCCTTAAGAAGAAAACAAATACTACCATTTGCAATGACGTGGATGGAGCAAGACGGTAGTATGTTCAGAAAAATAGGGCAGGCGGATAAAGGCAAGTACCAAGTGATTTCACTCATGTGTGGTGTATAACAACAAAGAAAAACTGAAGTAAAAAAACAGCAGCAGACTCACAGAACCCGAGAGTTGACTAAAAGTAACCAAAGGAAAAAGGACTGGGCAGGGTGATTCTGAAGGGAGGGATAAGTGTGGGGAGAAAGAATGGGGGCATTAAGTTTAGCATGTATAATGCGCGGGGTCGGGTGTGCATGGGGAGTACTGTACAACACAGAGAAGACTAGTAGAGATCATATAGCATCTTACTACTCACTGATGGACAGTGACTGTAACGGGGACTTTTGGGGAGGACATGGTGAAGGGGTCTACAGCATCCAACTACGCTGATTGACAGTGACTGAAGAGGTTTTTCGGGGGGACTTGGTGAAGGGGGGAGCATAGTAAACATAATGTTCTTCACGTGATTGTAGATTAATGATAAAAAATATTCTTTAAGTGCAATAAGTGCACAGCTCTGAATCATCAGAATAAAAGGTCAGGCACTGAGTGCTGCAAACAAAAGACACAGGGAGAAAAGAAGGGATGAAAACTCAAGACACCTACGTGCTTACTTACAGGAGACTCACTTGAGATCCAAGGACACAGACAAACTACAAGCCGAAGGTGTGTGGACAAGTACCCTACACGAGTGAAACGGAAAATCAAACAATCAAGCAAATGGATTCTGTTTGAGTCCCCAGAGACAGTCAGCAGAAAATAGCCCTATCTGGCCACCGTGAATTCTTTTTGTTTGGTTTCAACAGTTCCCAGCCATAGATTTAGTGGTGCAGCAACATACTTCTCATTTTCTCTAACCTCAACAACTGAGTTGCTGTAAAAATAAGCATCTGGGCCGTTGAAATCAGTGGATTTTATGATGTTCACGAACGTGAAAATCTAATAACCACCTAAAGAGGGAAGTTTGGACACTCAAATAAACACGTCACTCCACAATACACTGTTAGCTCCCAACTGCTCCTGTCTAGAAATTGGTGTTCCATTTTATTTGACCCTCCATCCTATCGGCGGTGATCACGCTGATGTCCTTCAAACATGGTGGTGAGCGAAGCAACAAGTTGACTTTTCTGTCGACAACAGGCCCAGAGGAATGATACTTGAGATCTTCAGGGAGCCCTTAGTCAATGAATGTGGCTAAATACAGACAGCAAGTTAGAAGGAGATGAAAGAGTACAGAGGATAGAGACACGGGTTCAAGTCCCAGCACAACCATTCCCTGGTTTTGTAGGTACACGCGGCCGACTCGAACTGCAAGTGTCTCGGTGAACCCAGTGCTCCCTCTGCAGCCTAGATACTTTGCAGGATTTTGGGGAGCATAGTGTAGGAAAGTGATATAGGGTGTATGGTTAACTGTTCTGCACACATGGACAGATGGACAGACAAAAGGATGATTGATTGAGTGATTGATAAATAGATATACAGAAAGATAGATAGATATAGGTACATATCGATTAGCACAAAGCTACTGCTCAAAACAAGGAGAGCAATGGTGAAAGCACATTGCAAAACTACAAACAAAAAAGAAGAATTAAATCCAGTTTAAAAAGTGCAGTAAGCAGCCATAAGAAGAAAACGAATCCTATCATTTGCAATAACGTGGATGGAGCTCGAGGGTATTATGCTCAGTCAAATATGCCAGGCGGAGAAGTACATGTACCAAATGATTTCACTCATGTGTGGAGTATGATAACAAAGAAAAACTGAAGGAAATGACAGCAGCAGACTCACAGAACCCGAGAGTGGACCTACAGTTACCATAGAGAAAGGGACTGGGTAGGGTTTGTGGGAAGGGAGTAATAAGTGCGGGGAAAAAGAATGGGGGCATTAGGATTAGCATGTATAATGTGTAGGGTGGGGTGTCATGGGTAGGGCTGTACAACACAGAGATGACATGTAGTGATTCTACAGCATCTTAGTACATGCTGATGGAGAGCAGCTGTAACTGGGATTTGGGGTGACTTGGTGAAGAGGGTAGACAGAATAACATAATTTTCTGCATGTGATTGTATATTAATGAGAACAAAAAGAATTTAAAAAGTGCAGTAAGAGCACAGCTCTCAAATATCAGAATAAAAGTACAGCCTTTGAGTGCTCCAATCAAAAGACACAGGGTTAGAAGAACTGATGAAAACTCAAGACCACCTACGTGCTCCCTTACTGGAGACTCACTTGAGATCCAAGGACACAGACAAACTACAAGCTGAAGGGGCGGGGACAGGTACCCTACACAAGTGAAACTGAGAAACAAAGAAAGAAATGGATTCTGTTTTGGACCCCAGAGAGAGTCAGTAGAAAATAGCCCTATCTAGCCACCGTGAATTCTTTTTGTTTGGTTTCAGCAGTGCTCAAGCATAGATTTAGTGGTGCAGCAACTTCCTTCTCATTTCCTCTCACCTCAACAAATGAATTGCTGTAATAATATGCGTCTGGGCATTTATAATCATTGCTTTTTATGATGTTCACGAATGTAAAGAAGTAATAACCACCTAAAGAGGGAAGTTTGGACACTCAAATAAACACTTCACTCCACAACACACTCTTTGTTCCCAACTGCTCCTATCCAGAAATAGGTCTTAATTCATATTTGTCCCTCCACCTATCAGCAGTGATCACGCCAATGTCCCTCAAACATGGTGGTGTGCAAAGAGCCAATTAAACTTTTCTGTCGACAACAGGCCCAGACGAAGGATACTTGCGGTCTTCAGGGATCACTTACTCACTGAATGTGGCTAAATAAAGTCACCAAGAGAGCAGGAAGTATAAGAGGACAGAGGACAAAGATACGGGTTCAAGTCCTTTCACCTCCATTTACTGGTTTTGTAAGCACACTCTGCTGACTCTACCTGAAAGCGTATCGGTGAACTCATTGCTCTCCTTATGGCTTAGTTACCTTGCAAAGTTTCTGGAAGCATAATGTGGGGAAGAGACATAGGCTATGTTGTTAACTGTTCTGTACATAAGGATAGATGGGCAGACAAAAAGATGATTATTTCATAGATAGATAGGTAGACAGACGACAGGTGAAAGAGAGATAGATAGGTACATAGATTAATAGATGATAGACATCATAGATAGATGATAGGAAGATAGATAGATAGATACATAGATAGATACATAGATACATAGATATATACATACATAGATACATAGATAGACAGACAGACCTTTAGATAGATAGATACAGATACATGCCGATTGACACAAAGCTTTTGTTCATAACCAGGAGTTGAATGGTGAATAACATAGCTAAACTACAAACAAAAAGGAAGAATGAAATCCAGTTTAAAAAGTGCAGTAAGCAGCCTTAAGAAGAAAACAAATACTACCATTTGCAATGACGTGGATGGAGCAAGACGGTAGTATGTTCAGAAAAATAGGGCAGGCGGATAAAGGCAAGTACCAAGTGATTTCACTCATGTGTGGTGTATAACAACAAAGAAAAACTGAAGTAAAAAAACAGCAGCAGACTCACAGAACCCGAGAGTTGACTAAAAGTAACCAAAGGAAAAAGGACTGGGCAGGGTGAGTCTGAAGGGAGGGATAAGTGTGGGGAGAAAGAATGGGGGCATTAAGTTTAGCATGTATAATGCGCGGGGTCGGGTGTGCATGGGGAGTACTGTACAACACAGAGAAGACTAGTAGAGATCATATAGCATCTTACTACTCACTGATGGACAGTGACTGTAACGGGGACTTTTGGGGAGGACATGGTGAAGGGGTCTACAGCATCCAACTACGCTGATCGACAGTGACTGAAGAGGTTTTTCGGGGGGACTTGGTGAAGGGGGGAGCATAGTAAACATAATGTTCTTCACGTGATTGTAGATTAATGATAAAAAATATTCTTTAAGTGCAATAAGTGCAGAGCTCTGAATCATCAGAATAAAAGGTCAGGCACTGAGTGCTGCAAACAAAAGACACAGGGATAAAAGAAGGGATGAAAACTCAAGACACCTACGTGCTTACTTACAGGAGACTCACTTGAGATCCAAGGACACAGACAAACTACAAGCCGAAGGTGTGTGGACAAGTACCCTACACGAGTGAAACGGAAAAACAAACAATCAAGCAAATGGATTCTGTTTGAGTCCCCAGAGACAGTCAGCAGAAAATAGCCCTTTCTGGCCACCGTGAATTCTTTTTGTTTGGTTTCAACAGTTCCCAGCCATAGATTTAGTGGTGCAGCAACATATTTCTTATTTTCTCTGACCTCAACAACTGAGTTGCTGTAATAATAAGCATCTGGGCCTTTGAAATCAGTGGATTTTATGATGTTCACGAATGTGAAAATCTAATAACCACCTAAAGAGGGAAGTTTGGACACTCAAATAAACACGTCACTCCACAATACACTGTTAGCTCCCAACTGCTCCTGTCTAGAAATTGGTGTTCCTTTTTATTTGACCCTCCGTCCTATCGGCGGTGATCAGGCTGATGTCCTTCAAACATGGTGGTGAGCGAAGCAACATGTTGACTTTTCTGTCGACAACAGGCCCAGAGGAATGATACTTGAGATCTTCAGGGAGCCCTTAGTCAATGAATGTGGCTAAATACAGACAGCAAGTTAGAAGGAAATGAAAGAGGACAGAGGATAGAGACACGGGTTCAAGTCCCAGCACAACCATTCCCTGGTTTTGTAGGTACACGCGGCCGACTCGAACTGCAAGTGTCTCGGTGAACCCAGTGTTCCCTCTGCAGCCTAGATACTTTGCAGGATTTTGGGGAGCATAGTGTAGGAAAGTGATATAGGGTATATGGTTAACTGTTCTGCACACATGGACAGATGGACAGACAAAAGGATGATTGATTGAGTGATTGATAAATAGATAGACAGAAAGAAAGATAGATATAGGTACATATCGATTAGCACAAAGCTACTGCTCAAAACAAGGAGAGCAATGGTGAAAGCACATTGCAAAACTACAAACAAAAAAGAAGAATGAAATCCAGTTTAAAAAGTGCAGTAAGCAGCCATAAGAAGAAAACGAATCCAATCATTTGCAATAACGTGGATGGAGCTCGAGGGTATTACGCTCAGTCAAATAGACCAGGCGGAGAAATACATGTACCAAATGATTTCACTCATGTGTGGAGTATGATAACAAAGAAAAATTGAAGGAATAGACAGCAGCAGACTCACAGAACCCGAGAGTGGACCTACAGTTACCAAAGAGAAAGGGACTGGGTAGGGTGTGTGGGAAGGGAGTAATAAGTGCGGGGAAAAAGAATGGGGGCATTAGGATTAGCATGTATAACGTGTAGGGTGGGGTGTCATGGGTAGGGCTGTACAACACAGAGAAGACATGTAGTGATTCTACAGCATCTTAGTACATGCTGACGGAGAGCGGTTGTAACTGGGATTTGGGGTGACTTGGTGAAGAGGGTAGACAGAATAACATAATTTTCTGCATGTGATTGTATATTAATGAGAACAAAAAGAATTTAAAAAGTGCAGTAAGAGCACAGCTCTCAAATATCAGAATAAAATTACAGCCTTTGAGTGCTCCAATCAAAAGACACATGGTTAGAAGAACTGATGAAAACTAAAGACCACCTACGTGCTCCCTTACTGGAGACTCACTTGAGATCCAAGGACACAGACAAACTACAAGCTGAAGGGGCGGGGACAGGTACCCTACACAAGTGAAACTGAGAAACAAAGAAAGAAATGGATTCTGTTTTGGACCCCAGAGAGTGTCAGTAGAAAATAGCCCTATCTTGCCACCGTGAATTCTTTTTGTTTGGTTTCAGCAGTGCTCAGGCATAGATTTAGTGGTGCAGCAACTTCCTTCTCATTTCCTCTCACCTCAACAAATGAATTGCTGTAATAATATGCGTCTGGGCATTTATAATCATTGCTTTTTATGATGTTCACGAATGTAAAGAAGTAATAACCACCTAAACAGGGAAGATTCGACACTCAAATAAACACTTCACTCCACAACACACTCTTTGTTCCCAACTGCTCCTGTCCAGAAATAGCTGTTAATTCATATTTGTCCCTCCACCTATCAGCAGTGATCACGCCAATGTCCCTCAAACATGGTGGTGTGCAAAGGGCCAAGTACACTTTTCTGTCGACAACAGGCCCAGACTAAGGATACTTGTGGTCTTCAGGGATCACTTACTCACTGAATGTGGCTAAATAAAGTCAACAAGCGAGCAGGAAGTATAAGAGGACAGAGGACAAAGATACGGGTTCAAGTCCTTTCACCTCCATTTACTGGTTTTGTAAGCACACTCTGCTGACTCTACCTGAAAGCATAACGGTGAACACAGTGCTCTCCTTATGGCTTAGTTACCTTGCAAGACTTCTGGAAACATAATGCAGGGAAGAGACATAGGCTATGTTGTTAACTGTTCTGTACATAAGGTGAGATGGGCAGACAAAAAGATGATTGTTTCATACATAGGGAGACAAACGACAGGTGAAAGAGAGATAGATAGGTACATAGATTAATAGATGATAGACATCATAGATAGATGATAGGAAGATAGATAGATAGATACATAGATAGATACATAGATACATAGATATATACATACATAGATACATAGATAGACAGACAGACCTTTAGATAGATAGATACAGATACATGTCGATTGACACAAAGCTATTGTTCATAACCAGGAGTTGAATGGTGAATAACATAGCTAAACTACAAACAAAAAGGAAGAATGAAATCCATTTTAAAAAGTGCAGTAAGCAGCCTTAAGAAGAAAACAAATACTTCCATTTGCAATGACGTGGATGGAGCAAGACGGTAGTATGTTCAGAAAAAAGGGCAGGTGGATAAAGGAAAGTACCAAGTGATTTCACTCATGTGTGGAGTATAACAACAAAGAAAAACTGAAGTAAAAAAACAGCAGCAGACTCACAGAATCCGAGAGTTGACTAAAAGTAACCAAAGGAAAAAGGACTGGGCATGGTGAGTCTGAAGGGAGGGATAAGTGTGGGGAGAAAGAATGGGGGCATTAAGTTTAGCATGTATAATGCGCGGGGTCGGGTGTGCATGGGGAGTACTGTACAACACAGAGAAGACTAGTAGAGATCATATAGCATCTTACTACTCACTTACGGACAGTGACTCTAACGGGGACTTTTGGGGGGGACATGGTGAAGGGGTCTACAGCATCCAACTACGCTGATCGACAGTGACTGAAGAGGTTTTTCGGGGGGACTTGGTGAAGGGGGGAGCATAGTAAACATAATGTTCTTCACGTGATTGTAGATTAATGATAAAAAATATTCTTTAAGTGCAATAAGTGCACAGCTCTGAATCATTAGAATAAAAGGTCAGGCACTGAGTGCTGCAAACAAAAGACACAGGGATAAAAGAAGGGATGAAAACTCAAGACACCTACATGCTTACTTACAGGAAACTCACTTGAGATCCAAGGACACAGACAAACTACAAGCCGAAGGTGTGTGGACAAGTACCCTACACAAGTGAAACGGAAAAACAAACAATCAAGCAAATGGATTCTGTTTAAGTCCCCAGAGACAGTCAGCAGAAAATAGCCCTATCTGGCCACCGTGAATTCTTTTTGTTTGGTTTCAACAGTTCCCAGCCATAGATTTAGTGGTGCAGCAACATACTTCTCATTTTCTCTCACCTCAACAACTGAGTTGCTGTAATAATAAGCATCTGGGCCTTTGAAATCAGAGGTATTTTATGATGTTCACGAACGTGAAAATCTAATAACAACCTAAAGAGGGAAGTTTGGACACTCAAATAAACACGTCACTCCACAATACACTGTAAACTCCCAACTACTCCTGTCTAGAAATTGGTGTTCCTTTTTATTTGACCCTCCGTCCTATCGGCGGTGATCACGCTGATGTCCTTCAAACATGGTGGTGAGCGAAGCAACAAGTTGACTTTTCTGTCGACAACAGGCCCAGAGGAATGATACTTGAGATCTTCAGGGAGCCCTTAGTCAATGAATGTGGCTAAATACAGACAGCAAGTTAGAAGGAGATGAAAGAGGACAGAGTATAGAGACACAGGTTCAAGTCCCAGCACAACCATTTCCTGGTTTTGTTGGTACACGCGGCCGACTCGAACTGCAAGTGTCTCGGTGAACCCTGTGCTCTCCCTACAGCCTAGTTACCTTGAATGATTTTTGGAAGTATAATGTAGGAAATTGACATAGGCTATGTCGTTAATTGTTCTGTACACAAGGACAGATGGGCAGACAAATGATGATTAATTGATTGGTTGATTGATAGATTGATAGACAGACAGACAGATAGATATAGGTACATATCGTTTAACACAAAGCTATTGCTCATAACCATGAGAGCAATGGTTGAAGCACATAGCGAAACTAAAAAGAAAAAAGAAGAATAAAATCCAGTTAAAAAGTGCGGAAAGCAGCCATAAGAAGAAAACAAATCCTATCATTGGCAATAAAGTGGATGGAGCTAGAGGGTATTATGCTCAGTCAAATAGGCCAGTCGGAGAAATACATGTACCAAATGATTTCACTCATGTGTAGAGTATGACAACAAAGAAAAACTGGAGGAAAAAACAGCAGCAGACACACAGAACCCGAGAGTGGACTAACAGTTACCAAAGAGCAAGGGACTGGGTAGGGTTTGTTGGAAGGGAGTGATAATGTCGGGAAAAAGAATGGGGGCATTAGGATTAGCAAGAATAATGTGTAGGGTGTAGGGTCATGGGGAGGGCTTTACAAAACGGAGAAGACAAGTAGTGATTCTTCAGCATCTTAATGCATGCTGATGGATATCGACTGTAACTGGGATTTGGCGAGGACTTGGTGAAGTGGGTAGACTAGTAAACATAATGTTCTGCATGTGATTGTATATAGATGAGAGCAAAAAAAAATTTCAACGTGCAGTAACAGCAGAGCTCTCAAATTACAGAATATAAGTAGAGGATTTGACTGCTCCAATCAAAAGACACACAGTTAGAAGAACTGATGAAAACTCAAGAGCACCTGCGTGCTCCCTAACTGGAGACTCACTTGAGATCCAAGGACAGAGACAAACTACAAGCTGAAGGAGCGGGGACAGGTACCCTACACAAGTGAAACTGAGAAACAAAGAAAGAAATGGATTCTGTTTGATTCCCCAGAGGCAGTCACTAGAAAATAGTCCTACCTAGCCACCGTGAATTCTTTTTGTTTAGTTTCAGCAGTGACCAGGTATAGATTTAGTGGTATTGCAATGTCCTTCTCATTTATTCTCACATCAACAAATGAATTGCTGTAATAATATGCATCTGTACTTTTGAAATCACTGGGTTTTATGATGTTCACGATTGTAAAGATGTAATAACCACATAAAGAGGGAAGTTTGAACACTGAACCAAACATGTCTCTCCACAACAAACAATTTGCTCCCAAATGTTCCTGTCTAGAAATAGGTGTTCCTTTTTATTTGTCCCTCCTCCTATCAGTGGTGAACATGCCTATGTCCCTAAAACATGGTGGTTAGTAAAGCACCAAGTATACTTTTCTGTCTACAACAGGCAGAGAGGAAGTATACTTGGGGTCTTCAGAGAGCACTTAGGCAATGAATGAAGCTAAATACTGTTAGCAAGCGAGAAGGAGGTATTAGAGGAGAGAGGACAGAGATACGGTTTCAAGTCCCTGCACCACCATTTACTGGTTTTGTAAGCACACGTGGCTGACTCGATCTGCAACTGTCTCAGTGAGCCCAGTGCTCTCCCTGCGGCCTAGTGACCTTGCAATGTTTTTTGAAGCATAATGTAGGGAAGTGACATAGGTGATGTTGTTAACTGTTCTGTACATAAGGGTAGATGGGCAGACAGAAAGATGATTTATTCATAGATAGACAGATAGATAGATAACAGATGAGAGATAGATAGATGATACACATGATAGATGATAGGAAGCTAGATAGATGGATAGATATATAGAGAGAAGGACAGAGAGATAGAAGGATATATAGAAAGATATATAGATATACAGACAGACAGAGCAATAAATAAATACAGATACATATAGATTGACACAAAGCTGTTGCTCATAACCAGGAGATGAATGGTGAGAACACATAGCTAACCTAGAAAAAAAAGGAAGAATGAAATCTAGTTTACGAAGTGCAGTAAGCAGCCATAAGAAGAAAACAAATCCTACCATTTGCATTGACGTTTATGGTGCTAGACGGCAGTATGTACAGAGAAATAGGTCAGGCGGCGAAAGACAACTATCAAATGATATCACTCATGTGTGGAATAAAACAACAAAGAAAAACTGAAGGAAAAAAACTGCAGAAGACTCACAGAACCGTAGAGTTGACTAAAAGTTGCCAAAGGGAAAGGAACTGGGCAGGGTGGTTCTGAAGGAAGGGATAAGTGCGGGGAGAAAGAATGGGGGCATTAGGATTAGCATGTATATTGCTTGGGGTCGGGGGTCATGGGGAGTGCTGTCAACACAGAGAAGACTAGTACAGATTATATAGCATCTTACTACTCGCTGATTGACAGCGACTGTAACGGTGTCTGTGAAAGGGTACATGGTGAAGGGGTCTATAGCATCCAACTATACTGACGGACAGCGACTGTAAGAGGTTTTTGGGGTTGGACTTGGTGAAGGGGGAGCATAGTAATCATAATATTCTTCACGTGATTGTAGATTAATGACTACAAAAAAAATTGTTTTAAGTGCAATAAGGGCACAGCTCTGAATCATCAGAATTAAAGGTCAGGCTCTGAGTGCTGCAAACAAATGACACAGGATTAAAAGAACGGATGAAAATTCAAGAAACCTACGTGCTTCCTTACAGGAGACTCACTTGAGATCCAAGAACAGAGACAAACTACCAGCTGAAGGTGTGGGGACAAGTACCCTACACGAATGAAACTGAAAAACACACAATCAAACAAATGGATTCTGTATGAGCCCCCAGAAACAGTCAACAGTAAATAGCCCTATCTGGCCATCGTGAATTTTTTTGTTTGTTTTCAGCAGGGCACAGCCATAGACTAATTGGTGCAGCAACGTCCTTGTCATTTTATCTCACCTCAACAACAGAGTTGCTGTAATATTAAGATTCTGGGCCATTGAAATTGGTGGGTTTTATGATCTTCACAAAAGTGAAGTAATAACCACTTAAAGAGGGAATTTTGGACACTCAAATAAACATGTCACTCCACAGTACACTCTTAGCTCCCAACTGCTCCTGTCTAGAGATTGGTGTTCCTTTTTATTTGACCCTCTGTCCTATCTGCAGTGATCATGCTGATGTCCTTCAAACAGGGTGGTAATCAAAGCAAGAAGTTTAATTTTCTGTCGACTACAGGCCCAGAGGAAGGATACTTGTGGTCTTCAGGGAGCACTTAGTCAATGAATGTGGCTAAATACAGAGAGTAAATTAGAAGGAGATGAAGGAGAACAGAGGATAGAGACACATGTTCATGTCCTTGCAGAACCATTTACTGGTTTTGTAGTACACGCGGCCGACACGACCTGCAAGTGTCTCGGTGATCCCAGTGCTCTCCCTACAGTATAGTTACCTTGCAGGATTTTTGGAAGCATAATGTAGGAAAGTGACATAGGCTATGTGGTTAACTGTTCCGTACACTAGGACAGATGGGCAGACAAAAAGATGATTGATTGATTTTAAATAGATAGACAGATAGATAGATAGACAGACAGATAGATAGATATAGGAACATATCGATTAACACAAAGCTACTGCTCATAACCATGAGAGCAATGGTTGAAGCACACAGCGAAACTACAAACAAAAAAGAAGAGTAAAATCCAGTTTAAAAAGTGCAGTAAGAAGCCATAAGAAGAAAACAAATCTTATCACTGTCAATAACGTGGATGGAGCTAGAGGGTATTATTCTCAGTCAATTAGGCCAGTCGGAGAAATAAATGTAACAAATGATTTCACTCATGTGTGGATTACGACAACAAAGAAAAGCTGACGGAAAAAACAGCAGCAGACACAGTACCCAAGAGAGGACTAACCGTTACCAAAGAGAAATGGACTTGGTAGGGTTTGTGGGAAGGGAGTGATAAGGGCGGGGAAAAAGAATGGGGGCATTAGGATTTGCATGAACAATGTGTAGGGTGTAGTGTCATGGGGAGGGCTGTACAACACAGAGAAGAGAAGTGGTGATTCTACAGCATCTTACTACAAGCTGACGGACAGCGACTGTAACTGGGATTTAGCAAGGACTTGGTGAAGGAGGTAGACTACTAAACATATCGTTCTGCATGTAATTGTATATTAATGAGAACAAAAAAATATTTCAAAGTGCAGTAAGAGCATAGCTCTCAAATATCAGAGTAAAAGTACAGGCTTTGACTGCTCCAATCAAAAGACACAGGGTTAGAAGTACTGATGAAAACTCAAGATCACCTATTTGCTCCCTTACTGGAGACTCACTTGAGATCCAAGGACACAGACAAAGTACAAGCTGAAGTGGCGCGGACAGGTACCCTATATAAGTGAATCTGAGAAACAAAGAAACAAATGGATTCTGTTTGAGTCCCCAGAGATAGTCACTAGAAAATAGTCCTAACTAGCCACCGTGAATTCTTTTTGTTTGGTTTCAGCAGTGACCAGGTATAGATTTAGTGGTACTGCAATGTCCTTCTCACTTTTTCTCACATCAGCAAATGAATTGCTATAATAATATGCACCTCCGTTTTCGAAATCACTGGGTTTTATGATGTTCACGATTGTAAAGAAGTAATAACCACATAAAGAGGGAAGTTTGAACACTGAACCAAACACGTCTCTCCACAACAAACAATTTGCTCCCAAATGCTCCTGTCTAAAAATAGGTGTTCCTTTTTATTTGTCCCTCCTCCTATCAGTGGTGAACACGCCAATGTCCCTCAAACATGGTGGTGAGTAAAGCACCAAGTATAATTTTCTGTCTTCAACAGGCCCAGAGGATGTGTACTTGCGGTCTTCAGTGAGGACTTAGTCAATGAGTGTGGTTAAATACAGTTAGCAAGCGAGAAGGAGGTTTAAGAGGACAGAGGACAGAGATACGGGTTCAAGTCCCTGCACCACCATTTACTGGTTTTGTAAGCACACGCGGCTGACCTGATCTGTAACTGTCTCAGTGAGCCCAGTGCTCTCCCTGCGGCCTAGTGACCTTGCAATATTTCTGGAAGCATAATGTAGGGAAGTGACAAAGGTGATGTTGTTAACTGTTCTGTACATAAGGATAGATGGGCAGAGAGAAAGATGATTTATTCATAGATAGACAGATAGATAGATGACAGATGAGAGATAGACAGATAATACACATGATAGCTGATAGGAAGCTAGATAGATGGATAGATATATAGAGAGAAGGACAGAGAGATAGAAGGTTATATAGAAAGATAGATAGATAAACAGACAGACAGAGCAATAAATAGATAGATATATATCGATTGAAACACAGCTGTTGCTCATAACCAGGAGATGAATGGTGAGAGCACATAGCTAAATTACAAACGAAAAGGAAGAATGAAAACCTGTTTACAAAGTGCAGTAAGCAGCCATAAGAAGAAAACAAATCCTACCATTTGCAATGACGTGCATGGAGCTAGACGGTAGTATGTTCACAGAAATAGGTCAGGCGTCGAAAGACAAGTATCAAATGATTTCACTCATGTGTGGAGTATAACAACAAAGAAAAACTGAAGGAAAAAAACAGCAGCAGACTCACAGAACCCGAGAGGTGACTGAAAGTTGCCAAAGGGAAAAGGTCTGGGCAGGGAGGTTTTGAAGGGAGGGATAAGTTTGGGGAGAAAGAATGGGGGCATTAGGATTAGCATGTATATTGCGTGGGGTCGGGAAGGCATGGGGAGTGCTGTATAACACAGAGAAGACTATTAGAGATTATATAGCATCTTACTACTCACTGATGGACAGCGACTGAAGAGGATTTTCGGGGAGACTTGTTGAAGGGGGAACATAGTAAACATAAGGTTCTTCACGTAATTGTAGACTAATGATAACAAAAAAAATTTTTTAAGTGCAATAAGGGCACAGTACTGAATCATCAGAATAAAAGGTCAGGCTCTGAGTGCTGCAAACAAAAGACATAGGGTTAAAAGAATGGATGAAAACTCAAAAAACCTACGTGCTTCCTTACAGGAGACTCACTTGAGATCCAAGGACACAGACAAACTACAAGCTGAAGGTGTGGGAACAAGTACCCTATACGAGCGAAACTAAAAAACAAACAATCCAATAAATGGATTGTGTTTGAGCCCCCAGAGGCAGTCAGTACAAAATAGCCCTATCTGGCCACAGTGAATTCTTTTTGTTTGTTTTCAGCAGGGCCAAGCCATAGATTTAGTGGTGCAGCAACGTCCTTCACATTTTCTCTCACTTCAGCAACTGAGTTGCTGTAATAATAAGCATCTTTGCCTTTGAAATCGGTGGGTTTTATGATCTTCACGAATGTGAAGTAATAACCACCTAAAGAGGGAAGTTTGGACACTCAAATAAACACTTCACTCCACAACACACTCTTTGTTCCCAACTGCTCCTGTCCAGAAATAGGTGTTCCTTTATATTTGTCCCTCCACCTATCAGCAGTGATCACGCCAATGTCCCTCAAACATGGCAGTGTTCAAAGAACCAAGTACACCTTTCTTTCGACAACATGCCCAGAGGAAGGATACTTGTGGTCTTCAGGGATCACTTTCTCACTGAATGTGGCTAAATAAAGTCACCAAGCGAGCAGGAAGTATAAGAGGACAGAGGACAGGGATACGGTTTCAAGTCTTTTCACCTCCATTTACTGGTTTTGTAAGCACAAGTGGCTTACTCTACTTCAAATTGTATCGGTGAACACAGTGCTCTCCTTATGGCTTAGTTACCTTGCAAGATTTCTGGAAGCATAATGTAGGGAAGAGACATAGGCTATGTTGTTAACTGTTCTGTACAGAAGGATTGTTGTGCAGACAAAGAGATGATTGATTCATAGATAGATATTTAGACAGACGACAGGTGAAAGATAGACAGATAGATACATAGATTGACAGATGCTAGACATCATAGATAGATGATAGGAAGATAGATTGACAGATACATAGATACATACATACATAGATACATAGATGGACAGACAGAGCGTTAGATAGATAGATACAGATACATATCGATTGACACAAAGATATCTTTCATAACCAGGAGTTGAATTTTGAATAACATAGCTAAACTACGAACAAAAAGGAAGAATGAAATCCAGTTTAAAGAGTGCAGTAAGCAGCCTTAAGGAGAAAACAAATACTACCGTTTGCAATGACGTGGATGGAGCTAGACGGTAGTATGTTCAGAGAAATAGGCCAGGCGGAGAAAGACAATTACCAAGTGATTTCACTCATGTGTGGAGTATAACAACAAAGAAAAACTGAATGAAAAAAACAGCAGCAGACTCACAGAACCCGAGAGTTGACTAAAAGTTTCGAAAGGGAAAAGGACTTGGCAGGGTGGGTCTGAAGGGATGGATAAGTGTGTGGAGAAAGAATGGGGGCATTAGGATTAGCATGTATAATGCGTGGGGTTGGGTGTGCATGGGGAGTACTGTACAACACAGAGAAGACTAGTAGAGATCATAAAACATCTTACTACTCACTGATGGACAGTGAAAGTAACGGGTTCTGTGGGGGGGGGACATGGTGAAGGGTTCTACAGCATCCAACTACGCTGATCGACAGTGACTGAAGAGGTTTTCGGGGGGACTTGGTGAAGGGGGAGCACAGTAAACATAATGTTCTTCACGTGATTGCAGATTAATGATAAAAAAAATACTTAAATGCAATATGTGCACTGCTCTGAATCATCAGAATAAAAGGTCAAGCACTGAGTGCTGCAAACAAAAGACACAGGGTTAAAAGAACAGATGAAAACTCAAGAAACCTACGTGCTTCCTTACAGGAGACTCACTTGAGATCCAAGGACACAGACAAACTGCAAGCTGAAGGTGTGGGGACAAGTACCCTACACGAGTGAAACTGAAAAACAAACAATGAAACAAACGGATTCTGTTTGAGACCCCAGAGACATTCAGTAGAAAATAGCCCTATCTGGCCACGGAGAATTCTTTTTGTTTGTTTTCAGCAGTTACCATCCATAGATTTAGTGGTGCAGCAACGTCCTTCTTGTTTTCTCTCACCTCAACAACTGAGTTGCTGTAATAATAAGCATCTGGGCCTTTGAAATCGGTGGGTTTTATGATCTTCACGAATGTGAAGTAATAACCACCTAAAGAGGGAAGTTTGGACACTCAAATAAACACGTCACTCCACAGTACACTCTTAGCTCCCAACTGCTCCTGTCTAGAAATTGGTGTTCTTTTTATTTGACCCTCCGTCCTATCCGCAGTGATCATGCCGATGTCCTTCAAACATGGTGGTGATCAAAGCAACAAGTTTACTTTTCTGTTGACAACAGGCCCCGAGGAAGGATACTTGTGGTTTTCAGTGAGAACTTAGTCAGTGAATGTGGCTAAATACAGTGATCAATTTAGAAGGAGATGAAAGAGGACAGAAGATAGAGACACGGGTATATCTCCCTGCACAACCATTTACTGGTTTTGTAGTACACGCGGCCGACACGACCTGAAAGTGTCTCGGTGAACCCAGTGCTCTCCCTACAGAATAGTTACCTTGCAGGATTTTTGGAAGCATAATGTAGGAAAGTGATATAGGGTATATGGTTAACTCTACTGTACCCAAGGACAGATAGGCAGACAAAAAGATGATTGATTGATTGATAAATAGATAGACAGATAGATAGATAGATAGATAGATAGATTGATATAGGTACATATCGATTAACACAAAGCTACTGCTCATAACCAGGAGAGCAATGGAGAAAGCACATAGCGATAGTACAAACAAAAAAGAAGAATGAAATCCAGTTTAAAAAGTGCAGTAAGCAGCCAAAAGAAGAAAACAAATCCTATCATTTGCAATAACGTGGATGGAGCTAGAGGGTATTATGCTCAGTCAATTAGGCCAGTCGGAGAAATAAATGTACCAAATGATTTCACTCATGTGTGGAGTACGACAACAAAGAAAAACTGAAGGAAAAGACAGCAGCAGACTCACAGAACCCGAGAGAGTACTAACCATTACCAAAGAGAAATGGACTTGGTAGGGTTTGTGGGAAGGGAGTGATAAGGGCGGGGAAAATGAATGGGGGCATAAGGATTTGCATGAACAATGTGTAGGGTGTAGTGTCATGGGGAGGGCTATACAACACAGAGAAGACAAGTGGTGATTCTACAGCATCTTACTAAACGCTGACGGACAAAGACTGTAACTGGGATTTGGCAAGGATTTGGTGAAGGAGGTAGACTAGTAAACATATTGTTCTGCATGTAATTGTATATTAATGAGAACAAAAAAAAATTTCAAAGTGCAGTAAGAGCATAGCTCTCAAATATCAGAATAAAAGTACAGGCTTTGACTGCTCCAATCAAAAGACACAGGGTTAGAAGTACTGATGAAAACTCAAGATCACCTATGTGCTCCCTTACTGGAGACTCACTTGAGATCCAAGGACACAGACAAACTACAAGCTGAAGGGGCGCGGACATATACCCTATACAAGTGAATCTGAGAAACAAAGAAACAATTGGATTCTGTTTGAATCCCCAGAGACAGTCACTAGAAAATAGTCCTACCTAGCCACCGTGAATTCTTTTTGTTTGGTTTCAGCAGTGACCAGGTATAGATTTAGTGGTACTGCAATATCCTTCTCATTTTTTCTCACATCAGCAAATGAATTGCTGTAATAATATGCATCTGGACTTTTGAAATCACTGGGTTTTATGATGTTCACGATTGTAAAGAAGTAATCACCACATAAAGAGTGAAGTTTGAACACTGAACCAAACACGTCTCTCCACAACAAACAATTTGCTCCCAAATGCTCCTGTCTAGAAATAGGTGTTCCTTTTTATTTGTCACTCCTCCTATCAGTGGTGAACATGCCTATGTCCCTAAAACATGGTGGTGAGTAAAGCACCAAGTATACTTTTATGTCTACAACAGGCAGAGAGGAAGTATACTTGGGGTCTTCAGAGAGCACTTAGGCAATGAATGTAGCTAAATACTGTTAGCAAGCGAGAAGGAGGTATAAGAGGACAGAGGACAGAGATACGGTTACAAGTCCCTGCACCACCATTTACTGGTTTTGTAAGCACACGCAGCTGACTCGATCTGCAACTGTCTCAGTGAGCCCAGTGCTCTCCCTGCGGCCTAGTGACCTTGCAATATTTTTGTAAGCATAATGTAGGGAAGTGATATAGGTGATGTTGTTAACTGTTCTGTACATAAAGATAGATGGGCAGAGAGAAAGATGATTTATTCATAGATAGACAGAGAGATAGATGACAGATGTGAGATAGAAAGATGATACACATGACAGGTGATAGGAAGCTAGAAAGATGGATAGATATATAGAGAGAAGGACAGAGAGATTGAAGGATATATAGAAAGATAGATAGATATACAGACAGACAGAGCTATAAATAGATACAGATACATATCGATTGACACAAAGCTGTTGCTCAAAACCAGGAGATGAATGGTGAGAGCACATAGCTAAACTACAAACAAAAAGGAAGAATGAAATCCTGTTTACAAAGTGCAGTAAGCAGCCATAAGAAGAAAACAAATCCTAACATTTGCAATGACTTGGATGGAGCTAGATTTTAGTATGTTCACAGAAATAGGTCAGGCGGCGAAAGACAAGTATCAAATTATTTCACTCATGTGTGGAGTATAACAGCAAAGAAAAACTGAAGAAAATAAACAGCAGCAGACTCACAGAACCCGAGAGTTGACTGAAATTTGCCAAAGGGAAAAGGACTGGGCAGGGAGGTTCTGAAGGGAGGGATAAGTTTGGGGAGAAAGAATGGGGGCATTAGGATTAGCATGTATATTGCTTGGGGTCGGGAAGGCATGGGGAGTGCTGTACAACACAGAGAAGACTATTAGAGATTATATAGCATCTTACTACTCACTGATGGACAGCGACTATAACAGGGTCTGTGGGGGAGGACATGTTTAAGTTGTCTACACCATCCAACTACGCTGATCGACATCGACTGAATAGGTTTCTCGGCGGGACTTTTTGAAGGGGCAAGCAAAGTGAACATAATGTTCTTCACGAGATTGTAGATTAATGATAAAAAAAATTCTTTAAGTGCAATAAGTGCACAGCTCTGAATCATCAGAAAGAAAGGTCAGGCACTGAGTGCTACAAACAAAAGACACAGGCTTGAAAGAAGGGAAGAAAACTCAAGACCCCTACGTGCTTACATATAGGAGACTCACTTGAGATCCAAGGACATAGACAACTACAAGCCGAAGGTGTTTGGACAAGTACCCTACACGAGAGAAACTGAAAAACAAATAATCAATCAAATGGATTCTGTTTGAGTACCCAGAGACAGTCAGCAGAAAATAGCCCTATCTGTCCAGGGTGAATTCTTTTTATTTGGTTTCAGCAGTTCCCAGCCATAGATTTAGTGGTGCAGCAACATACTTCTCATTTTCTCTCACCTCAACAACTGAGTTGCTGTAATAAAAAGCATCTGGTTCTTTGAAATCAGTGGGTTTTATGTTGTTCACGAATGTGAAGATCTAATAACCACCTAAAGAGGGAAGTTTGGACACTCAAATAAACACGTCACTCCACAATACACTGTTAGCTCCCAACTGCTCCTGTCTAGAAATTGGTGTTCCTTTTTATTTGACCCTCCGTCCTATCGGCGGTGATCACGCTGATGTCCCTCAAACATGGTGGTGAGCGAAGCAACATGTTGACTTTTCTGTCGACAACAGGCCCAGAGGAATAATAGTTGTGGTCTTCATGGAGCACTTAGTCAATGAATGTGGCTAAATACAGACAGCATGTTAGAATAAGATGAAAGAAGACAGAGGATAGAGACACGGGTTCAAGTCCCGGCACAACCATTTCCTGGTTCTGTAGGTACAAGCGGCCGATTTGACCTGCCAGTGTCTCGGTGAACCCATTGCACATTCTACAGCCTAGATACTTTGCAGGATTTTTGGAAGCATTGTGTAGGAAAGTGATAGAGGATATACGGTTAACTGTTCTGTACACAAGGACAGAGGGGCAGAAAAAAAATGATTAATTCATTGATAAATAAATAGACAGATAGATAGATATAGGTACATATCGATTAACACAAAGCTAGTGCTCATAACCATTAGAGCAATGGTGGAAGCACACAGCGAAACTACAAACAAAAAATGAAGAAAATAATAAAGTTTAAAAAATGCAGTAAGCAGCCATAAGAAAAAACAAATCCTATCATTTGCAATAACGTGGATGGTGCTATCGGGTATTATGCTCATTCAAATAGGCCAGGCTGAGAAATACATTTACCAAATGATTTCACTCATGTGTGGAGTACGATAACAAAGAAAAACTGAAGGAAAAGACAGCAGCAGACTCACAGAACCCGAGATCGGAACACAGTTACCAAAGAGAAAGGGACTGGGTAGGGTTTGTGGGAAAGGAGTAATAAGGGCGGGGAAAAAGAATGGGGGCATTAGGATTAGCATGCATAATGGTTAGGATGGGGCTCATGGGTAGGGCTGTACAACACAGAGAAGTCATGTAGTGATTCTACAGCATCTTAGTACATACTGACGGACAGCGGCTGTAACTGGGATTTGGTGGGGACTTGGTGAAAGGGGTAGACTAGAAAAC
The DNA here is from genome assembly GCF_030020395.1 of Manis pentadactyla. Lineage (NCBI taxonomy): Eukaryota > Metazoa > Chordata > Mammalia > Pholidota > Manidae > Manis > Manis pentadactyla. The sequence continues at coordinate 184,974 of NW_026644630.1, forward strand.
ATAATGTTCTGCATGGGATTGTACATTAATGAAACAAAAAGAATTTCAATGTGCAGTAAGAGCACAGCTCTCAAATATCAGAATAAAAGTACAGGCTTTGAGTGCTCCAATCAAAAGACACAGGGTTAGAAGAACTGATGAAAACTCAAGACCACCTACGTGCTCCCTTACTGGACACTCACTTGTGATCCAAGGACACAGAAAATCTACAAGCTGAAGGGGCGGGGACAGGTACCCTATACAAGTGAAACTGAATAACAAATAAACAAATGGATTCTGTTTGAGTCCCCAGAGACAGTCTGTAGAAAATAGAACTATCTAGCCACTGTGAATTCTTTTTGTTTGGTTTCAGCAGTGCTCAGGCATAGATTTACTAGTGCAGCAACTTCCTTCTCATTTCCTCTCACCTCAACAAATGAATTTCTGTGATAATATGCGTCTGGTCTTTTAAAATCATCACTTTTTCTAAAGTTCCCGAATGTAAAGAAGTAATAAGCACCTACAGAGGGAAGTATGTACCATCAAATAAACACTTCAATGCACAACACACTCTATTTCCCAACTTCTCCTGTCCAGAAAGAGGTGTTCCTTTATAATTGTCCCTCCACCTATCAACAGTGATCACGCCGATGTCCCTCAATCATGGTGGTGTGCAAAGATCCAAGTACACTTTTCTGTCGACAACAGGACCAGACGAAGGATACTTGTGGTCCTCAAGGATCACTTACTCACTGAATGTGTCTAAATAAGGTCACCAAGCGAGCAGGAAGTATAAGAGGACAGAGGACAGAGATACGGTTTCAAGTCCTTTCACCTCCATTAACTGGTTTTCTAAGCACACGCGGCTGACTCTACCTGAAAGTGTATCGGTGAACACAGTGCTCTCCTTATGGCTTAGTTACCTTGCAAGATTTCTGGAAGCATAATGTAGGGAAGAGACATAGGCTATGTTGTTAACTGTTCTGTACATAAGGATAGATGGGGAGACAAAAAGATGATTGATTTATAGATAGATAGGTAGACAGACGACAGATGAAAGATAGATAGATAGGTACATAGATTGATAGATGATAGACATCACATATAGATGATGGATAGATAGACAGATAGATAGATAGATACATAGATACATACATACATAGATACATAGACAGACAGAACGTTAGATAGATAGATACAGATACATATCGATTGATACGAAGCTCTTGTTCATAACCAAGAGTTGAATGGTGAATAACATAGCTAAACTGCAAACAAAAAGGAAGAATGAAATCCAGTTTAAAAAGTGCAGTAAGCAGCCTTAAGAAGAAAACAAATACTACCATTTTTAATGACGTGGATGTAGCTAGACGGTATTATGTTAACAGAAATATGAAAGGCGGAGAAAGACAAGTACCAAGTGATTTCACTCATGTGTGGAGTATAACAACAAAGGAAAACTGAAGGAAAAAAACAGCAGCAGACTCACAGAACCCGAGAGTAGACTGAAAGTTACAAAGGGAAAAGGACTGGGCAGGGTGGGTCTGAAGGGAGGGATAAGTGTGGGGAGAAAGAATGGGGGCATTAGGATAAGCATGTATAATGCGTGGTGTCGGGTGTGCATGGGGAGTACTGTACAACACAGAGAAGACTAGTAGAGAACGTATAGCATCTTACTACTCACTGATGGACAGCGATTCTAATGGGGTCTGTGTGGGGGGACATGGTGAAGGGGTCTTCAGCATCCAACTACGCTGATTAACAGCGACTGAAGAGGTTTTTGGGTGGGACTTGGTGAAGGGGGAGCATAGTAAACATAATGTTCTTCACGTGATTGTAGATTAATGATAAAAAATTCTTTAAGTGCAATAAGTGCACAGCTCTGAATCATCAGAATAAAAGTACAGGCACTGAGTGCTGCAAACAAAAGACACAGGATTAAAAGAAGGGATTAAAACTCAAGACACCTACATGCTTACTTACAGGAGACTCACTGGAGATCCAAGGACAGAGATAAACTACAAGCCGAAGGTATGTGGACAAGTACCCTACACGAGTGAAAGTGAAAAACAAATAATCAAACAAATGGATTCTGTTTGAGTCCCCAGAGACAGTCAGCAGAAAATAGCCTTATCTGGCCACCGTGAATTGTTTTTGTTTGGTTTCAGCAATTCCCAGCCATAGATTTAGTGGTGAAGCAACATACTTCTCATTTTCTCTCACCTCAACAACTGAGTTGCTGTAATAATAAGCATCTGGGCCTTTGAAATCAGTGGGTTTTATGATGTTCACGAATGTGAAGATGTAATAACCACCTAAAGACGGAAGTTTGGACAATCAAATAAACACGTCACTCCACAATACACTCTTAGCTCCCAACTGCTCCTGTCTAGAAATTGGTGTTCCTTTTTATTTGACCCTCCGTCCTATCGGCGGTGATCACGCTGATGTCTTTCAAACATGGTGGTGAGCAAAGCTACAAGTTTAGTTTTCTCTCGACCACTGGCTCAGAGGAATGATACCTGTGGTCTTCAGGGAACAGTTAGTCAATGAATGTGGCTAAATACAGACAGCAAGTTAGAAGGAGATGAAAGAGGACAGAGGACAGAGACACGGGTTCAAGTCCCAGCACAACCATTTCCTGGTTTTGTAGGTACACGTGGCCGACACGACATGCTAGTGTCTCGGTGAACCCATTGCTCTCTGTACAGCCTTGATACTTTGCAGTATTTTTGAAAGCATAGTGTTGGAAAGTGATATAGGTTATATGGTTAACTGTTCTGTACACAAGGACAGATGGACAGACAAAAAGATGATTGACTGATTGATTGATAAATAGATAGACAGACAGATAGATAGATATAGGTACATATCGATTCACGCAAAGCTACTGCTCATAACCAGGAGAGCAATGGTGAAAGCACATAGCGAAACTACAAACAAAAAAGAAGAATGAATTCCAGTTTTAAAAGTGCAGTAAGGAGCCATAAGAAGAAAACAAATCCTACATTTGCAGTAACGTGGATGGAGCTAGAGTGTATTATGCTCAGTCAAATAGGCCGGATGGAGAAATACATGTACCAAATGATTTCACTCATGTGTGAAGTACGATAACAAAGAAAAACTGAAGGAAAAGAGAGCAGCAGACTCACAGAACCCGAGATCGGAACACAGTTACCAAAGAGAAATGGACTGGGTAGGGTTTGAAGGAAGGTAGTAATAAGGGCGGGAAAAAGGATGGGGGCATTAGGATTAGCATGTATAATGTGTAGGGTGAGGGGTCATGTGTAGGGCTGTACAACACAGAGAAGACATGTAGACATGTAGTGATTCTACAGTATCTTAGTACATGCTGACGGACAGCGACTACAACTGGGATTTGGGAGGGACGTGGTGAAGAGGGTAGACAGGAAAACATAATGTTCTGTATGTGATTGTATATTAATGAGAACAAAAAAATTTCAAAGTGCAGTAAGAGCACAGCTCTCAAATATCAGAAAAAATGTACAGGCTTTGAGTGTTCCAATCAAAAGACACAGGGATAGAAGAACTGATGAAAACTCAAGACCACCTACGTGCTCCCTTACTGGAGACTCACTTGAGATTGAAGAACACAGACAAACTACAATCTGAAGGGGCGGGGACAGGTACCCTATACAAGTGAAACTGAGAAACAAAAAACAAAAGGATTCTGTTTGAGTCCACAGAGAGAGTCAGTAGAAAATAGCCCTATCTAGCCACCGTGAATTCTTTTTGTTTGGTTTCAGCAGTGCTCAGGCATAGATTTATTGGTGCAGCAACTTCCTTCTCATTTCCTCTCACCTCAACAAATGAATTGCTGTAATAATATGCGTCTGGGCATTTAAAATCATTGCTTTTTATGATGTTCTCGAATGTAAAGAAGTAATAACCACCTAAAGTGTGTAGTTTTTCCCTCAAATAAACACTTCACTCCACAACACACTCTTTGTTCCAACTGCTCCTGTCCAGAAATAGGTGTTCCTTTATATTTGTCCCTCCAGCTATCAGCAGTGATCACGCTGATGTCCCTCAAACATGGTGATGTGTAAAGTACCAAGTACACTTTTCTGTCGAGAACAGTTCCAGAGGAAGGATACTTGTGATCTTCAGGATCACTTACTAACTGAATGTGGCTAAATACAGTCACCAAGCGAGCAGGAACTATAAGAGGACAGAGGACAGAGATACGATTTCAAGTCCTTTCACCTCCATTTACTGGTTTTGTAAGCATACGCGTCTGACTCTACGTGAAAGTGTATCGGTGAACACAGTGATCTCCTTATGGCTTAGTTACCTTGCAAGATTTCTGGAAGCATAATGTAGGGAAGAGACATAGGCTATGTTGTTAACTGTTCTGTACATAAGGATAGATGGGCAGACAAAAAGATGATTGATTCAGAGATAGATAGATTGACAAACGATAGAGAAAGATAGATAGGTACATAAATTGGTAGATGATAGACATCATAGATAGATGATAGGAAGATAGATAGATAGATAGATAGATAGATGAATAGATACACAGATATATGGATACATACATACATACATAGACAGACAGACCATTAGATAGATAGATACAGATACATATCGATTGACACAAAGCTATTGTTCATAACAAGGAGTTGAATGTTGAATAACATAGCTAAACTACAAACAAGAAGGAAGAATGAAATCCAGTTTAAAAAGTGCAGTAAGCAGCCCTAAGAAGAAAACAAATACTACCATTTGCAATGATGTGGATGGAGCTAGACGGTAGCACGTTCAGAGATATAGGCCAGGCGGAGAAAGACACGTACCAACTGATTTCACTCATGTGTGGAGTATAACAACAACGTAAAACTGAAGGAAAAAAACAGCAGCACACTCACAGAACCCGAGAGTTGAGTAAAAGTTACCAAAGGGAAAAGGACTTTGCAGGGTGGGTCTGAAGGGAGGGATAAGTGTGGGGAGAAAGAATGGGGGCATTAGGATTAGCAAGTATAATGCATGTGATCGGGTGTGCATGGGGAGTACTGTACAACACAGAGAAGACTAGTAGAGATCATATAGCATCTTACTACTCACTGATGGACAGCGACTGCAACGGGTTCTGTGGGGGTAACATGGTGAAGGGCTCCACAGCATCCAACTACGCTGATCGACAGCGACTGAAGAAGTTTTTCTTGGAGACTTGGTGAAGTGGGGTGCATAGTAAACATAATGTTCTTCACGTGATTGTAGATTAATGATAAAAAAAATACTTTAAGTGCACAGCTCTAAATCATCAGAATAAAAGGTCAGGCACTGAGTGCTGCAAACAAAAGACACAGGGTTAAAAGAAGGGATGAAAACTCAAGACACCTACGTGCTTACTTACAGGAGACTCACTTGAGATCCAAGGACACAGATAAACTACAAGCCAAAGGTGTGTGGACAAGTACCCTACACGAGTGAAAGTGAAAAATAAATAATCAAACAAATGGATTCTGTTTGAGTCCCAAGAGACAGTCAGCAGAAAATAGTCCTATCTGGCCACCATGAATTCTTTTTGTTTGGTTTCAGCAGTTCCCAGCCATAGATTTAGTGGTGAAGCAACATACTTCTCATTTTTTCTGACCTCATCAAATGAGTTGCTGTAATAATAAGCATCTGGGTTGTTGAAATCAGTGGGTTTCATGATGTTCACGAATGTGAAGATCTAATAACCACCTAAAGAGAGAAGTTTGGTCACTCAAATAAACAAGTCACTTCACAATACACTATTAGCTTCCAACTGATCCTGTCTAGAAATCGGTGTTCCTTTTTTATTTGACCATCCGTCCTATCTGCGGTGATCATGCTGATGTCCTTCAAAGATGGTGGTGAGCAAAGCAACAAGTTTACTTTTCTGTCGACATCAGGCCCAGAGGAATGATACTTGTGGTCTTCAGGGAGCATTTAGTCAATGAATGTGGCTAAATACAGACAGCAAGCTGGAAGGAGATGAAAGAGGTCAGAGGATAGAGTCACGGATTCAAGTCCTTGCACAATCATTTCCTGGTTTCGTACATACATGCGGCCGACTCGACCTGCAAGTTTCTCAATGAACCCAGTGCTCTCTCTACAGCCTAGATACTTTGCAGGATTTTTGGAAGCATAGTGTAGGAAAGTGATATAGGAAATATGGTTAACTCTTCTGTACACAAGGACAGATGGGCAGACAAATGATGATTGATTGATAAATTGTTAGGCAGACAGATAGATAGATATAGGTACATATCGATTAACACAAAGCTACTGCTCATAACCATTAGAACAAAGGTTAAAGCACATAGCGAAACTACAAACAAAATGAAGAATGAAATCCAGTTTAAAAAGTGCAGTAAGCAGCCATAAGAAGAAAACAAATTCAATAATTTGCAATAACATGGATGGAGCTAGAGGGTATTATGCTCAGACAAATAGGCCAGTCTGAGAAATACATGTACCAAATAATTTCACACATGTGTGGATTATGATAACAAAGAAAAACTGAAGGAAAAGACAGCAGCACACTCACAGAACCTGAGAGTGGACAAACAGTTACCAAAGAGAAAGGGACTGGGTAGGTTTTGTGGGAAGGGAGTAATAAGGGCGGGGAAAAGGAATGGGGGCATTAGGATTAGAATGTATAATGTGTACGTTGGGGGGTCATGTGTAGGGCTGAACAACACAGAGAAGACATGTAGTGATTCTACAGCATCTTAGTACATACTGACGTACAGCGACTGTAACTGGGATTTGGGGGGGAATTAGTGAAGGGGGTAGACTAGAAAACATAATGTTCTGCATGGGATTGTATATTAATGAGAACAAAAAAATTTCAAAGTGCAGTAAGAGCACAGCTCTCTAATATCAGAATGAAAGTACAGGCTTTGAGTGCTCCAAACAAATGACACAGGTTTCTAAGTACTGATGAAAACTCAAGACCACCTACATGCTCCCTTACTGGAGACTCACTTGAGATCCAAGGATCAGACAAACTACAAGATGAAGGGGCGGGGACTGGTACCTTATACAGGTAAAACTGAGAAACAAACAAAAAACGAATTCTCTTTGTGTCCCCAGAGTGATTCAGTAGAAAATAGCCCTTTCTAGCCACCGTGAATTCTTTTTGTTTATTTTCAGCAGTGCTCATGCATAGATTTAAAGTGCAGCAACTTCCTTCTCATTTCCTCTCACCTCAACAAATGAATTGCTGTAATAATATGCGTCTGGGCTTTTAAAATCATTTTTTTTATGATGTTCACGAATGTAAAGAAGTAATAACCACCTAAATTGGGAAGTTTTTCCCTCAAATAAACACTTCACTCCACAACACACTCTTTGTTCCAAGCGCTCCTGTCCAGAAATAGGTGTTCCTTTATATTTGACCCTCCATCTATCAACAGTGATCACACCGATGTCCCTGAAACATGGTGGTGAGCAAAGAACCATGTACACTTTTCTGTCGACAACAGGCCCAGACGAAGGATACTTGTGGTCTTCAGGGATCACTTACTCACTGAATGTGGCTAAATAATGTCACCAAGCGAGCAGGAAGTATAAGAAGACAGAGGACAGAGATACGGGTTCAAGTCCTTTCACCTACATTTACTGGTTTTTTAAGCACACGCGTCTGACTATACCTGGAAGTGTATCGGTGAACACAGTGCTCTCCTTATGGCTTAGTTACCTTGCAAGATTTCTGGAAGCACAATGTAGGGAAGAGACATAGGCTATGTTGTTAACTGTTCTGTACATAAGGATAGATGGGCAGACAAAAAGATGATTGATTCATTGATAAATAGGTAAACAATTGATAGATGAAAGATAGATAGGTACATAGATTGATAGATGATAGACATCATAGATAGATGATATGAAGATAGATAGATAAATAGATAGATAGATCCAGAGATCCATAGATACATACATACATAGATACATAGACAGACAGACCGTTAGATAGATAGATACAGATACATATCGGTTGACACAAAGCTATTGTTCATAAAAAGGATTTGAATGGTGAATAACATAGCTAAACCTCAAACAAAAAGGAAGAATGAAATACAGTTTAAAAAGTGCAGCAAGCAGCCTTAAGAAGAAAACAAATACTACCATTTACAATGACGTGGATGTAGCTAGGCGGTATTATGTTAACAGAAATATGAAAGACGGAGAAAGACAAGTACCGAGTGATTTCACTCATATGTGGAGCATAACAACAAAGAAAAACTGAAGGAAAAAAACAGCAGCCCACTCAGAGAACCCGAGAGTTGACTTAAAGTTACCAAAGGGAAAAGGACTGGGCAGGGTGGGTCTGAAGGGAGGGATAAGTGTGGGGAGAAAGTATAGTGGTAATTTGGTTAACATGTATAATTCGTGGGTTCGGGTGTGCATGCATGGGGAGTCCTGTACAACACAGAGAAGACAAGTAGAGATCATATAGCATCTTACTACTCACTGATGGACAGCGACTGCAACGGGGACTGTGGGGGGACATGGTGAAGGGCTCTACAGCAACCAACTACGCTGATCGACAGCGATTGAAGAGGTTTTTCGGGAGGACTTGTTGAAGGTTGAGCATAGTAAACATAATGTTCTTCACGTGATTGTAGATTAATGATAAAAAATTCTTTATGTGCAATAAGTGCAGAGCTCTGCATCATCAGAATAAAAGGTCAGGCACTGAGTGCTGCAAAGAAAATACACAGGGTTAAAAGAAGGGATGAAAACTCAAGACAGCTACGTGCTCACTTACAGGAGACTCACTTGAGATCCATGGACACAGACAAACTACAAGCCGAAGGTGTGTGGACAAGTACCCTACACGAGTGAAACTGAAAAACAAACAATCAAACAAATGGATTCTGTTTGAGTCCCCAGAGACAGTCAGTAGAAAATAGCACTATCTGGCCGACGTGAATTCTGTTTGTTTGGTTTCAGCATTGCCCAGCCATAGATTTAGTGGTACAGCAACGTTCTTCTCATTTTTTCTCACCTCAACAATTGAATTGCTGTAAAAGTATGGCTCTGAACCTTTGAAATCAGTGGTTTTTATGAAGTTCATGAATTTAAAAATGTAGTAACTATATAAAGAGGGAAGTTTGGACACTCAAATAAACACATCACTCCACAACCCACTCTTCGCCTCCAACTGTTCCTGTCTAGAAACTGGTGTTCCTTTTCATTTGTCGTTCCATCCTATCAGCGGTGATCACGCCGATGTCCCTCAAACATGGTGGTGAACAAAGCACCAACTTTACTTTTCTGTCGAAAACAGGCCCAGAGGAAGGATACTTGTGGTCTTCAGGGAGCCCTTAGTCAATCAATGTGGCTAAATACAGTCAGGAAGTGAGAAGGAGATAAAAGAGGACAGAGGATAGAGACACGAGTTCAAGTCCCTGCAACACAATTTCCTGGTTTTGTGGGTTCACACGGATGACTTGACCTGCAAGTGCCTTGGCGAACCCAGTGCTCCCAATACGGCCTAGTTACCTTGCAAGATTATTCGAAGCATAATGTAGGAATGTGACATAGTCTATGTGGTTAACTTTTCTGTACACAAGGACAGATGCGGAGAGAAAAAGTTGATTGATTCATAGATAGATAGATAGGTATATAGATAGACAGACAGATAGATATAGGTACATATTGATTAACACAAAGCTATTGCTCATAACCAGGAAAGCAATGGTGAAAGCACATAGCGAAACTACAAACAAAAAAGAAGAATGAAATCAAGTTTAAAAAGTGCACTAAGCAGATATAAAAGAAAACAAATCCTATCATTTGCAATAACGTGGATGGACTAGAGGGTATTATGCTCAGTGAAATAGGACAGGTGGAGAAAGACAAGTACCAAATGATTTCACTCATTTGTGGGGTATAACAACAAGGAAAAACTGAAGGAAAATAACAGCAGCAGACTAACAGAACCTGACAGTGGACTAACAGTTACCAAAGGGAAAGGGACTGGGCAGGGAGTGTGGGAAGGTAGGGAAAAGTGTGGGCAGAAAGAAAGGGGGCATTAGGATTAGCATTTATAATGTGTGTGGTGTGGGGAGCATAGTGAGGGCTGTACAACACAAAAGAGGAGTACTATTTCTACAGCATCTTACTACACGCCTATGGACAGCGGCTGTAATGGGGTGTGTGTTGGGGGACATGCTGAAGGGGTGTACAGCATCCAACTACGCTGATGAACAGTTACGGTAACGGGACTTTTGGGGGGGACTTTGTGTTCTTGGTGATCATAATGATCTTCGCGTGATTGTAGATTGATGATAACAAAAAAATTTTTGTAAGTGCAATAATGACACACCTCTCAATTGTCAGAATAAAAGGACAGGCTCTGAGTGCTCCAATCAAAAGACACAGGGATAGAGGAAAGGATGAAAACTCAAGACCACCTACGTGCTCCCTTTCTGGAGATTCACTTGGGATCCAAGGACACAGACAAACTACAAGCCGAATGGGCAGCTACAGGTACGCTACACAAGTGAACCTGAGAAACAAACAAACAAACAAATGGATTCTGTTTGAGTCCCCAGAGACAGCCAGTAGAAAATAGCCCTATCTAGGCACCGTGAATTCTTTTTGTTTGGTTTCAGCTGTGCCCAGCCATACATTTAGTGGTTCCGCAATATCCTTCTCATGTTTTCTCACCTCAACAACTGAATTGCTGTAATAATATGCATCTTGGCTTTACAAATCAGTGGGTTTTATGATGTTCTTGAATGTAAAGAAGTAATAACCACCTAAAGAGGGAAGTTTGGACACTCAAACATGTAACTCCACAACACTGTCATTGCTCCCAAATGCTCCTGTCTAGAAATAGGTGTTCCTTTTTATTTGTCGCTCCTCCTTTCAGCGGAGCTCACGCCGATGTCCCTCAAACTTGTTGGAGAGCAAAGCACCAAGTATATTTTTCTGTCTTCAACAGGCCCAGAGGAAGGATACTTGTGGTCTTCAGGGAGCACTTATTCAATGAATGTGGCTGAGTACTGTCTTGAAGACAGAAGCAGGTAAAAGAGGGTAAATGACAGAGATATGGGTGCCAATCCCTGCACCACCATTTACAGGTTTTGTAAGCACACGAGGCTGACTAGACCTGCAAGTGTCTTAATGAACCCAGTGCTCTTCCTACGTCCTAGTTACCTTGCAGGATTTTTGGAAGCATAATGTAGGGAAGTGACTTAGGCGATGTTGTTAACTGTTCGGTACATAAGGATAGATGGGAAGAAAAAAAGATGATTGATTCATAAATAGATAGATAGATGATAGATGACAGATGACAGAAAGATAGATAGATAGAAAGATAGATAGAAAGAAGGATAGATAGGTAGATAGATAGATAGATAGATAGATAGATAGATAGATAGATAGATAGATAGATAGATAGATAGATAGATAGAAAGATAGAAGGACAGATAGAGAGATTGATAGATAGACAGACAGATAGAGAGATTCAGATACATATCGATTAACATACAGCTACTGCTCATAAACAGGAGATCAATGGTGAAAGCACATAGCGAAACAACAAACAGACAGAATTAAGTCCAGTTTAAAAACTGCCGTAAGCAGTCATAAGAGGAAAACAAATCCTACCATTTGCAATGATGTGGATGGAGCAAGATGGTTGTATGCTCAGTGAAATAGGCCAGGTGGAGAAAGGCAAGTACCAAATGATTTTACTCCTGTGTGGAGTATAACAACAAAGAAACTCTGAAGGAAAAAAACAGCAGCATACTCACAGGACCCAAAAGCAGACTAACAGTTACCAAAGGGAAAGGGACTGGGCAGGGTGGTTGGGAAGGGAGAGATGAGGGTGTGGAGAAAGAAATGGGAAATTAGGATTAGCATGTATAAATCTTGGGGTCGGGTGGGCTTGGATAGGGCTGTACAACACAGAGAAGACAAGTAAAGATTCTACAGCATCTTACTACACGCTAATGGACTGCGACTGTAATGGTGTGTGTGGGGTGGTTCATGGTGAAGGGGTCAAGAGCATTCAACTCCGCTGATTGACAGCATCTGTAAGAGGTTTCTAAGGGTGCCTTGGTGAAGGGGGGAGCCAAGTAAACATAATGTTCTTCACGTGATTGTAGATTAATGATAATAAAAAAATTTTTTAAGTGCAATAAGGGCAAAGCTCTGAATCATCAGAATAAAAAGAAACAGTCTTTGAGTGCTCCAAACAAAAGACACAGGGTTAAAAGTAGGGATGAATATTCAAAACCACCTACGTGATCCCTCACAGGAGACTCACTTGAGATGCAAGGACACAGACAAACTACAGTCGAAGTGGTGGGAACAGGTACCCAACACAAGTGAAACTGAAAAACAATCAAACAAATGGATTCTGTTTGTGTCTCCAGAGATAGTCAGTAGAAAATAGCCCTATCAAGCCACCGTGAATTCTTTTTCTTTTGTTTCAGCACTCCCCAGCCATAGATTTAGTGGTACAGCAACGTCCTTCTTAATTTCTCTCACCTCAACAACTGAATTGGTGTAAAAACAAGCGTCTGGGCCTTTGAAATCAGTGGGTTTTATGATGTTCATTAATGTAAAGAAACAATATCCAGATAAAGAGGGAAGTTTGGACACTCAAATAAACACGTAAACCCACATACACTCTTTGCTCCCTACTGCTCCTGTCTAGAAATTGGTGTTCCTTTTCATTTGTTGTTCCATCCTATCAGTGGTGATCACGCCGATGTCCCTCAAACACGGTTATGAGCAAAGCACCAAGTTTACTTTTCTGTCGGAAACAGGCCCAGAGGAAGGATACTTGTGGTCTTCAGTGATCCCTTAGTCAATGAATGTGACTAAATACAGTCAGCAAGTGAGAAGTAGATAAAAGAGGAGAGAGGAGAGAGACACGGGTTCAAGACACTGCAGCAAAATTTCCTGGTTTTGTAGGAATATGCGGCTGACTCTACCTGCAAGTGTCTCGGTGAACCCAGTGCTTTCCCTGCAGCCTAGATACCTTGAAAGATTTTTGGAAGAACAATATAAGGAAGTGACACAGGCTATCTTGTTAACTGTTCTGTACAAAAGGACAGATGGGCAAACAAAAAGATGATTGTCTAATTGATAGACTGATAGATAGATAGATGGATAGACAGACAGATAGATAGATATAGGTACATATTGATTAAAACAAAACTATTGCTCATAACAAAGAGAGCAATGGTGAAATCACATAGCGAAACTACAGACAAAAGAGAAGACAGAAATCCAGTTTAAAAAGTGCAGTAAGCAGCCATAAGAAGAAAACGAATCCTACCATTTGCAACAACGTGGATGGAGCTAGAGGGTATTATGCTCAGTGAAATAGGCCAGGTGGAGAAAGAAAAGAACCAAATGATTTCACTCATGTGTGGAGTATAACAACCAAGAAAACCTGAAGAAAAAATAGCAGCAGACTCACAGAACCCGCGAGGTTGCTAACAGTTACCAAAAGGAAAGGGACTGGGCAGGTTGGGTTGGAAGGGAGGGCGAAGGGTGGGGAGAAAGAAAGGGGGCATTAGTATTAGTGTGTATAATGTGTGTGGTGGGAGTAGCATGGGGAGGACTGTACAACACAGACAGGACAGTAGGGATTCTACACCATCTTACTACACGCTGATGGGCAGCGACTGTAATTAGTTTTAGATGCGGAATGTTGAATGGGAAGCCTAGTAAACGTAATGTTCTTCACGTGATTGTAGATTAATGATAACAAAGAAAATTTTTAAGTGCAATAAAGGAACAGCTCTGAATCATCAGAATAAACGGATATTCTTTGAGTGCTCCAATCAAAACACACAGGGTTAGAATAAGGGATGAAAACACAAGACCACCTACGTGCTCCCTTACTGGAGACTCACTTGAGATCCAAGGACACAAACTACAAGCTGAAGGGGCGGATTCGGGTACCCTACACAAGTGAAACTGAGAAACAAACAAACAAACAAATGGATTCTGTTTGAGTCCCCAGAGACAGCCAGTAGAAAATAGCAGTATCTAGCCACCGTGAATTCTTTTTGTTTGTTTTCAGCAGTGCCCCGCCATTGATTTAGTGGTTTAGCAACGTCCTTCTCATTTTTTCTCACCTCAACAACAGAACTGCTGAATTATATGAGTCTGGGCTTTGGAAATCAGTGTGTTTTATGATGTTCACAAATGTAAAGAAGTAATAACCCCCTAAAGTGTGAAGTTTGGACACTCAAACAAACACTTAACTCCACAACACTCTCTTTGCTCCCAAATGCTCCTGTTTAGACATAGGTGTTCCTTTTTATTTGACCCTCCTCCTATCAGCGGTGATCACGCCAATGTCCCTCAAACATGGTGGTAAGCAAAGCACCAAGTATACTTTACAGTCTACAAGAGGCCCAGAGGAATGAAACTTGTGGTCTTAAGGTAGCCCTTAGTCAATGAATGTGGCTAAAGACAGTCAGCAATCGAGAAGGAGGGAAAAGAGGACAGATGACAGAGATATGAGTTCAAGTCCCTGCACCAGTATTTACTGGATTTGTAAGGACACGATGCTGACTCAACCTGCAATTGTCTCAGTGAACCCAGTGCTCTCAATACAGCCTACTCATCTTGCACTGTTCTTGGAAGCATAATGTAGGTAAGTGACATACGCGATGTTGTTAACTGTTCTGTACATAAGAATAGATGGGCACACAAAAAGATGATAGATTCATAGATACATAGATGACAGATGATAGATAGATAGATGATAGTCATGAAAGATAGACAGGAAGATAAGCAGATAGATAGATAGATAGATAGATAGATAGATAGATAGATAGATAGATAGATAGATAGATAGATAGATAGATAGATTGACAGAAAGATAGATAGATAGGTAACTAGATAAATAGATAGGTTACAGACAGACAGATAGATAGATAGATAGATAGATAGATAGATAGATAGATAGATAGATAGATAGATAGATAGATACAGATACATATCGATTAACACAAAGCTATTGCTCATAACTGGGAGATAAATGGTGAAAACACATAGTGATTGTACAAAACAAAAAGGAAGAATGAAATCCAGTTAAAGTGTGCAGTAAGTAGCCATAAGAAGAAAACAAATCCTACCATTTACAATGATGTGGATGGAGTTAGACGGTAGTATGCTCAGTGAAATAGGCCAGGAGGAGAAAGACAAGTACCAAATGATTTTACTCATGTGTAGAGTACAACAACATAGAAAAACTGATGGAAATAAACAGCAGCAGAATCACAGAACCCGAGAGTGGACTAACAGATACCAAAGGGAAATGTACTGGGCAGGGTGGGTGATAAGGGAGGGATAAGGGCAGGAAGAAAGAAAGGGGATATTATTATTAGCATGAATAATGCGTGCGGACGGTTGGGCATGGGAAGTGCTGTACAACACAGAGAAGAAAAGTAGAGATTCTACAACATCTTACTACACGCTGATGGACAGCGACTGTAACGGGGTCTGTGTGGGGGTTCATGTTGAATTCGTCTACAGCATCCAACTATGCTGATGGACACATTCTGTAAGAGGTTTTTCTGGAGGACTTGATGAAGGGGGGATCCTAGTAAACATAATGTTCTTCAAGTGATTGTAGATTAATGATAAAAAAAAGAATTTTAAAGTGCAATAAGGGCACAGGTCTGAATCATTAGTGTAAAAGGACAGGCTTTGAGTGCTCCAAACAAAAGACACAGGGATAAAAGAAGGGATAAAACAGGAAAACTCAAGAACACCTACGTTCTCTCTTAGAGGAGACTCACTTGAGATCCAAGGACACAGAAAAACTACAAGCCGTAGGGGTGGTGAGAGGTACACAACATAAGTGAATCTGAAAAACAATCAATCAAATGGATTCTGTGTGTGTCCCCCAGAGACAGTCAGTAGAAAATAGCCATATCTGGCCACTGTGAATGCTTTTTGTTTGGTATCAGCAGTGCCCAGACATAGAGTTAGTGGTGCAGCAATATCCTTCTCATTTTCTCTCAACTCAACAACTGAATTGCTGTAATAATATGGGTCCGGGCCTTTGAAATCAGTGGGTTTTATGATGTTCACGAATGTGAAGATCTAATAACCACCTAAAGAGGGATGTTTGGACACTCAAATAAACACGTCACTCCACAATACACTGTTAGCTCCCAACTGCTCCTGTCTAGAAATTGGTGTTCCTTTTTATTTGACCCTCCGTCCTATCGGCGGTTATCACGCTGATGTCCTTCAAACATGGTGGTGTGCAAAGCAACAAGTTTACTTTTCTGTTGACAACAGGCCCAGAGGAATGATACTCGTGGTCTTCAGGGAGCACTTAGTCAATGAATGTGGCGAAATACAGACAACAAATTAGAAGGAGATGAAAGAGGACAGAGGATAGAGACACGGGTTCAAGTCCCGGCACAACCATTTTCTGGTTTTGTAAGTACACTTCTGACTCAACCTGCAAGTGTCTCAGGGAACCCAGGACTCTCCTTACAACCTAGTTACCTTGCAAGATTTTTGGAAGCATAAAGTAGCGAAGGGACATTGTATATGTTGTTAACTGTTCTGCATACAAGGACAGATGTTCAGACAAAAAGATGACTGATTGATTGATAGATAGACATACAGACAGATAGATAAATATAGGTACATATCGATTAACATAAAGGTATTGCTCATAACCAGGAAAGAAATGGTGAAAGCACATAGTGAAAATACAGACCAAAGAGAAGACAGAAATCCAGTTTAAAAAGTGCAGTAAGCAGCCGTAAGAAGAAAACAAATCCTACCATTTGCAACAATGTGAATGGAGCTAGAGGGTATTATGCTCAGTGAAATAGGCCAGGCAGAGAAAGACAAGTTCCAAATGATTTCACTAATGTGTGGAGTATAACAAAAAAGAAAAACTGAAGGAAAAAAACAGCAGGGGACTCACAGAAACCGAGAGAGTACTAACAGTTACCAAAGGGAAAGTGACTGGGCTGGGTGGGTTTTAAGGGAAGGATAAGGGCAGTTAGAAAGAAAGGGGGCATTAGGATTAGCATGTATAATGCATGGGGGCTGTTGTGCATGGCGAGGGCTGTACAACACAGAGAAGTCAATTAGAGATTCTACAGCATCTTACTACACGCTGATGGACAGCGACTGTAACGTGGTGTATGGGGGGGGACATGTTGAATCGGTGTACAGCAACCAACGCTGATGGATAGCGACTATAACAGGGTTTTGGGGAAGGACTTGGTGTACTTGGTGATCATAATGTTCTTCGCGTGATTGTAGATTAATGATGACAAAAAAGATATTTCATGTGCAATAAGGACACAGCTCTCAATTGTCAGAATAAACGGACAGTCTCTGAGTGCTAAAAATCAAAAGACACATGGTTAAAAGAAGGGATGAAAACTCAAGACCACCTACGTGCTCCCTTTCAAGGGACTCACTTGGTTTCCAAGGACGAAGCATAACTACAACTTGAGGGGTTGGGAACAGGTACACTAGACAAGTGAAACTGAAAAAGAAAAACATAAAAAAGATGTGCTGATGGGATTAATGACCCCGGCTCACATGAGAGGGGATGCGGAAACATCCTCCCAAAATCAAAACCACATACATACGTACTATTTGGAAATAGAACAACTACATCAAATCGTGGAAGAACAGCAGGGAGGAAAGCTGCTGCGGCATCCTGTCACCTCAAGGAGAAGTGTGCTGTACAGCCCTGGAGATGTGCTCTCTGAGCACGAACCTACCATACATGTGGTGTGCACAGGAGGATTGGTGGGGTTGGAAAGCAAAGAGAGGCAGAAGACTTCGAGAGCCTTGAGGTTCCAGCCACTTGTGGGACAACACAGGGATCCACATCTGGCCGCTGTGGGACAAAAAAAAGGCGGACAGTCTGAGAGACTCCTAACAGTGAGAGAACTGCTAAAGGGGCAAGGCTTCCACAGGGCTTGCCACGCAGGAGAAAGGACAGGTGTGCCAAACTGCCCACTTGCACTCTGCCCGGCAGGCGGGGAATTTTTCAGGAGCTCTGGTCGCTTCATCCCCCTGGCTGGCCTCGCTGCTCCCAGGCCCCTTACCGTGATCTGACTGGTACACGGCCTGCCTCACCACCAGCACCGGCCTTCAAAACGGCCGTCCCCACCTTCGGCAGCATCTCCCTGCATGTTCCACATACTGGCCCTGGCAGTGGAGATGGGCACTCTTTACTCCCGGCGGGGTTGGGCACTGGCACTGCTCCCCTGGGACCACTGCCATCCCCCCAAGGGCTGAGCATCTCCAGAGAGTAAAGCTTCTCGGAGCTAGAGGGCGCCACCTACAAATATGAACGTTCAAAGGAACCCGGTAACTGGACTCAAATAAATCTTCCTGAGAAAGAGATCTCAAAATAAACATCAGGAGCATGCTCAGGGAGCTACAGAAAATAAAAATGCCCCTATCTCTGGAGCACAATTCTCTCTATCTCTCTCTCTTTCTCCGGGAGCACTGCTAAGGCCCGGTCCTGAGAGGGGTGCTGCAAGAGCCCAGCAGGAATGGCACAGCTCTAGGGTCTACCCAGCCTGTGTCAGGACAGTCCCACATGGGCTCTGACTGAACTGCATATGGGGGACGCCGCTCATCTAACACCACAGGAAAGACAACAGTGCCTCATGCTAGCCTTCCCATCAATGGCTAGAGGCTACGTGGCTCCACCGATACTAGGAGACGTCAACACCCTGGGCTTCATCTCCTTGGCAATCTTTTTTCCCTATGACCCTTGAAAGCAGCAAATGGCAAGATACAACCTACCAGTCTCCACACCACCTCACCTCTCAGTTTTACACTAGATGTTCCTGCATCACAGCTTCTCCTCTTCATTCCAATTTTCTCGGCTGGTTGGTGTTCAGGAAAAAAGGAATAATTAGTCAGATTTTGAATGAAGTGGAAGGGGGTATAGTAAGATTCTGTTTGACCACCATCAGTAGAACCAAAAGACATCCTTCATTATTTGAGAATATATACACTGATGAGACATTTGATAAGGCATTGCCATCCAAAACATGTATTAAGAGCTCACGAACCTGAACACACAAATAGCAAATAAATCCAATTACAAAATGGCCAGAGAATCTGAACAGACACTTCTCCACAGAAGCAATTTCAGGTGTCCAACAGGCAAATGAAAAGATGCTGCACATCGCTAACTATCAGAGAAATACACATTAATCCACATAGGGGTATCAACTCACAGCAGTTAGGATGGCCACCACCCAAAAGACAGACAACAACAGATGTCGGCAAAGGTGTGGAGAAACGGGAGCCCTCCTACATTGCTGGTGGTAATGTCAGTCAGCTCAACCATTGTGGAAAGCAGTATGGAGGTTCCCCAAAAAACCGAAGAACAGAAATACTATTTGACCCGTGAATTCCTCCCTAGGAATTTACCCTAAGTGTGCAGGAGCCCAGTTTGAAAGAGACAGATGCACCCCTATGATGATCGCAGCACTCTTTACAATAGCAAAGAAATGGAAGCAACCTAAGTGTCCATCAGGGGATGAATGGATAAAGAAGAGGTGGTACATACACACTATGGAATATCATTCAGCCATAAGAAGAAAACAAGTTCTACCACCATTTGCAACAACACGGAAGGAGCTAGAGGGTGTTATTTTCAGTGAAATAAGCCAGGTGGAGAAAGACAAGTACCAAGGATTTCACTCCTCTGTGAGGTATGAGAACAAAGGAAAAACGGGAAGGAACAAAACAGCAGCAGACTCACAGACCCAAGAATGGACTAACAGTTACCAAAGGGAAAGGGACCTGGGAGGATGGGTGGGAAAGGAGGGATAAGGGTGTAAAGGGGGCATTACAATCTGCACACACAATGTAGGGCGTGGGGGGCCACGGGGATTGCAGTATAACGCTCAGAAGACAGGTAGTGATTCAAAAGCAACTTACTACATTGATGGACAGCGCCTGTAATGAGGAGTGGGGAGTGGACTTGACAATGTGGGGGATGGTGTAGGAAGGGGAGCCTAGTAAACATAAAGTTGCTCACGTAATTGTACATTACTGACACCAAAAATTAAATAAATAAAAGTGATTCTGTTTGAGTGCCCAGAGAGACAGTCAGTAGTAAATAGCCCTTCCCGCCACCGTGGATTCTTTCTGCTCAGTTGTGGCAGTGCTCAGTCATATATTCAGTGCTATAGCTAGGCCCTTCTCATTTTTTCTCACCTCAACAACTGAATTGCTGTAATAATATGCATCTGGGCTTTTGAAATCAGTGGATTTTATGATGTTTACGAATGTAAAGAAGCAATAACCAGATACCGAGGGAAGTTTGGATGCTCAAAAGAAAACGTCACTCCACAACACACTCTTTGCTCACAACTGCTCCCGTCTAGATCTCAGTGTTCCTTTCTACCTGTCCCTCCTCCTATCAGCAGTGACGCCGATGTCCCTCAAACATGGTGGTGAGTAAAGCACCAAGTTTACTCTTCTGACAACAACAGGCCTGTGGTACAGGTCCTCTCAGAGGAAAAGCAGTAGCAGCAGGAGAAAACCCAAAGACATAGAAACAGAAGATGGTACAGTGCAATGAAAATTGACACAAGGGATTTCTGAGCCCGTACTTAATTCCAACAGAGATGCGAAAGGAGCCACCCCCATACAACAAAACTACACCACTACGGAGAAAGCACAGGCAGAGATCAAGAAGAGTTCTGGTATCTTACCACACTGGGCCAGAGAGAGGAGTCATCACAGCAGCAGCAGCAGCAGCAGCAGATGGGGCCTGTCCAAAACGCTCTGCGCTCATCACCGTTAAAGATAAGTTCGGGGGCTCGGCTCGCTGGGCCTCTCCCTAAGCACCCGGAGGCATACACAGCAGGGACTGAGGTGTCGTCGGTGGCATCTCGCCCGCATTTATGTTCCACACGGTTTGGAACATAACGAACGGTTTTCAGAGGAGCGAGAGGCACCAGGTACCACTGGACGGGCAGCTGAGCTTTGAAGCCGAGTCCAGTCATTCACTGTCACCACTGTTCAACAGATCCCAAGACCCGAAGAGTGATGTGCACGAGCTGACACACTCATATTTGATAAGGGATGTTCTCACCAAGTATGGAGAATGGAGAGGAAGGCACCCCTAATTGAGATTGCACAGAAGCCTCCAAGAGGAGGTGACATAGAGGTGGGTCTTCAGCGATCCATGTTCTTCTGATGGGTTGAAAATTCTTAAAAGCCAGATGCAAGAGTTGGCAAACCCCAGAGGAAATAATTCAGAGAGAAAAAGGCACGAGACAGGGTCTTTTCAAGGAGCAGAGAGCTTGGCTCATAATGAAGGATATGTAGACAAAGTGAAGGCCAGACCGTGAATTGGGGATGGAGAATTTAATATTTTATTCTGTAACAATGTCAGTGCTTCCACAGTGAAGCAGTGAGCAAGCAGGGCCTACGTCCACCAGGAAAGACCTGAGAAACTAGAAGCAGGATTACTGACACGGGACACGAGCTTCACAGGTTATAACATAAATTATGAACAGTCAGGATTGGGAATGGACAGGTTGACTGCTGAGAGGAGGCAAGGTTGCCCCGCAAGCATCCAGCTTGGCTGACGGGCAAGAACAGCGACGCCATCGAGACCAAGAGTCTAAAGGAGAAGCATTTTAAAAATGGAAAGTGTTTCCCATTTTACTGTGTTGTGTTATTCAACTACGAGACACAGGCCCCCAAAACTAGATCAGAGAGAAAATCTGGGTGGCAAAGACCAGTCAGAACGTGGGATGTAGCTATGCTGAGACCCTGTGGTCCCCGACTTATTCTTTCTGTGAGAAGCAAAGGAAAAACCTGCCACTAGCTAGAAAGGCAATTCATGGGGTATGCACACTCCTCAGAAGTCAGCCGCCAGGCTGTCCATGGCCGAAAAGGCATGCCTGGCTCCAGGTGTCCCAGAGAAGCTGGGAAGGCCCAGGAAAGGGTGGGCCGTGCCCCAGACAGCCACGTGGTAGCTGGGCGCCGGGCCCTGACCAAGCCCTGGGCTACGGGATTGTGTGAGGGAGGGCGGAGCAAGTCACTTGATTCCCGCCATACTCTGGGTGCCGAGCCCATGCAGAGCCGGCACCCAGACAGGCTGAGCTCTGACAGATCCGGGCACGGCAGCCCTCGATGGTCCGCATGGTGTGCTCATTGTTCCAAACACATGCACGGCACCTCAGCGGGCATTCCAGGGGGCTAGGGATTCTACTGGGGTTGCCCTCGGGGCCAGGCCATGGCCTTGGACCAGGGTCTCCTCTGGGCGGTGCCAGTTTGATTAAGGCAATAGGGGCTTGGTTAAGTGTCTCCTGGGTGACGTCACAGCAGCCCAGGCCACTTTGTGATGCTTCCCGTAGCTGACATATGGACCAGGCTCGCCCTACCTGAGCAACTCAGTGCGTGCTTGGCCTGAGAAGGAGTTAGTGGCAAAGGAGACCCTCTCCCTAGCTTCAGACCCTTTCCTCGGATCGTTTGGCGCACACCACAACCCATTTTTCCACGTGGACCGTTTCCTCCTTCCTAAGGTTCGTGCCCCACACCTCTCGCTGCCTTCCCAGACCCACCTTGTTCGCCCGCCGTTTCTTACCGTCCCCGGGCGTTGCCCCATATCCCTCCTGCCAGGGAGCACCCTGCACCTGCTCACTGCACTGGTCACAGGCTGTTCCTCCGGGATCCTGTGCCTTTAGCGGCTGGCTTTTCCCACTTTTTCCAGCAGAGTTCCCACTTCCACGGGGAGCATCCCTGGGCCACTGGACCATACTTGGCTCCCAGCAGATGGCTGGAGAGAAACCACCCAGATGAGCTCCTCCTCCGCAGGGCACACGGGCACCACTACCAGCCCGCCGTGTGGTGTCCTGCCTCTGCAAAACCAACATCCAGTGTCAGCCAACAGACAAGGCCTTGGGCAGCACAAGCGAAGGCCCGATGGCTGGCACTGACGCTCGGGACGAGCTGATGGACTCGACGCCACCACCGCTGGCCATCATCTTCCGGACCCACCCGGACCCACACGATGCTATGGGCAGCACCACTGCCGGTCTCCTGTGCACCTCAGATTACCCCCGCGTGGGCGGTTGTCGTCTGGTCTCCCCTGGCTCCATAAGATGCCATGAGAGGCACAGATGATGGCCTCGGCCCTACCCGCAAGGCGGACGACGACCCAATGGTCACACTATCGCCTTCGGGAAAGGCATCTACAACTACCCCATGGTCCCAGAAGAGTCCATGGGCTGCATAGTCGCCAGCCTGAAGGCTGATTCCCAAGAAGAGCCGATGGACACGACACCATCCTCGATTGCCGACATCTTCCATTAGCCCCCGTCCGCAAACGAGGCTTTGGGCAGCTCCCCCTTTGGCACAAAGGCCGGCAATGACGCTCTAGACGAGTCCATGGACACGACACCACCCTCGAAGGCCGTCATCTTCCGGTCGCACCCGACCCCGCACGGGGCTGTGGGCAGCACCAACTTCGGTGTGAGGGCCGGTAATGATGCTCAAGATGAGCCCATGGACACGGCACCACCCTCGATGGCCGTCACCTTCCAGTCGCCAAAGGCCCTTCATGGGGCCGTGGGCAGCACCACTTTCTGCCTGAGGTCTGGCAATTATGCTCAAGACGAGCACATGGACACAACACACCCTTCGATGGCCATCATCTTCCGGTCAACCCCCAGCCCCACACGAGGCCATGGGCAGTAGCACTTCCAGCCTCCTGCACACCTCAGACACCCACCATGTGGGAAGTCATTCTCCGGACCACCCTGGACATACACGATGCCGTTTTAGGCATAGACGACGGCCTCGGACCTACCCGCAAGTCGGACGATGACCCGATGTGCATGCCACCAACCTCGGGAAAGGAACTTGCTAGCCCCCCAGGGCCCCACACGAGGCCATTGGCAGAAACACTACCAGCATCCTGCACGCCTCAGACACCCACAGCACGGGTGGTTGTCCTCCGGTCAGCCCTGGACCCATAGAATGCCATGGTAGGCAGAGCCAATGGCCTCGGCCCTACCCCTAACTCAGGCTCCGACACGGTGGACACGCCACAGCCCTTGCCAACGGCTCCTACAGGTCTAACCCGGCTCCAGACAATGCCTATGTCCATATCCATTTAACAAAATCTTTCCCACAATATGTTTGTATATTTTATATTCACACTAAATCCTGCTGTTGCTAGTATGACTCTGCTGTTTACTCTTTGACTCGTCAAAGGAGGAAGAACACATATACATGAGTGATAATGTTCTCAGCCACACTTAACTATGCAACGTGTTCCATGCCCGAGTGACTGGGATGTGGAAGTAGATGCGTTTTATGACTGTGCGTGCTCACCGTGAGGTCTGCGTGCTGAGTGATTAATGGATGACAATCCATGGGAAGGCAAGTCCAGAGGAAGGAGACCGGGTTGGCTTATGTGGCCCCTTCCC
Organism: Manis pentadactyla; assembly: GCF_030020395.1. Classification (NCBI taxonomy): domain Eukaryota; kingdom Metazoa; phylum Chordata; class Mammalia; order Pholidota; family Manidae; genus Manis; species Manis pentadactyla. Next base: position 209,399 of record NW_026644630.1, read on the forward strand.
TCTCTTCTCCCACTGCTCTGAGCTCACTGGGGGCTAGGGAATCCCTGCTGTGACACAGGAAACCACTCTTATCATTTTTTTTAAAACAAGTTTATTTCTGTATGTGTGTGCCTTGTGTAACTTAAGACATTGGCTGATCATCCTCACACATTCCCACTTCCCCACGAGAGAACGGATTTGGCATAAAGGTCCTCGAGTCTGAAGGAAGGACAGAAGGAAGTGCTTCTGCCTGCTGTGTGATTATTGAAATTTAAGCTTACTTAGAATTTATCAAGTAGCTTAGTTATATCAGAAAAGGTCCTCTTTAATGACTGCCTGGCCTGACTCTAACCTAAACTGCTAACATGTCAAACCACATTGAGTTACAACTGTGACCACTTCTCTCTGACCCTAGAGTCTGCATGGTCTCCACCAGACTTAATAAACTCAGAATTCCTAACCTGCGAAGACCATGTTCTAGTTGGAGGGGAAGAAAGAGACAATGAATATCTGTAAGATTTCTGGTAGCTTAGCCGGTAACAAACACTATGAAGAAATAAGGCAAGATATGGAGGACTGAGCTTAAAGGCAGAGAGAAGCAGGGCTTTCAAAATAAGCAGGGGACCGGTTAAGCCTTACCAGGGATGTGGGACTTGAACAGTATAGAAGGAGGTAACAGAACAAGGTATCTGAGGGAAAATCATTCCATACAATGGGATAAATTACTGAAAAAGCCAAGAGGAAGGATGCTTGTTGTCTTCAGGGAGCAGTCAGTCAACAAATGCGGCTAGAATACTGTCAGCAAGGAGGGCAAAGGGGACTGGGTACAGAGGTATGGTTTGAAGTCCACGCACCACCATTTACTAGTTTTTTACTCACACGCTGTTGACTGGATGTGCAAATGTCTTGATGAACCTAGTGCAATCTGTCTCTAGCGCCTATACCTTGCAGGCTTTTGGAAGCTTATGTAGGGAAGTGACATATAAGCTACCTTGTGAACTGTTCTGTACATAATTATACATGGTTAGACAAAAAGATGATGATAGATAGGACAGATAGATAGATGATAGATTAGGTAGGAGAGATAATAGGTATAGATAGATTGAACAGATAGGTGATAGATAGATAGATAGATAGATAGATAGATAGATAGATAGATAGATAGATAGATAGATAGATAGATAGAAAGATAGAAAGATAGAAAGATAGAAAGATAGAAAGATAGAAAGATAGAAAGATAGAAAGAAAGATAGATAGATAGATAGCCATGATATATGGCCATGTTGTTAACTGTTTTTAAGGCTGGGGACGCTGATGGGAGGAGCGAGCACGTCAGACACTGATGATGTGCCTAAGTTCTTGGCTGTTGCCGCCTCCCAACCTGAAATATATGCATTGGGTTAGCAAATCCTCGCACTGCTGTAAATCTAAGTTCTGCCTCCCCCTACCTTCTTTAAAATCTCGCTGCCTGTCTTCCTAAATGGGAATTCCCCAGCCTCCATTTCTATAGACTGGTGAAATCTCGCCTGGGTATCTTCGTTCAAATAAACTACCGGGCCCTTTGTTGCCTCTCTGCACCTGCTTATTTCAGCTAGAATTTATCTTACACTGTTCTGTAAATAAGGATGGATGGGTAGACAAAAAGATAAAGACAGGTAGATGACATATAGTTGACAGGTGATAGATGATACTTTTGAAATAGATACATTAGATGATAGATATTCATATATTAGATGAATAGATTGATAGAGATGACAGATAGATAAGATATATATAAATGACAGATGATAGAATAGATAGGATAGATGATATAGGTATGTTAGATTAGATAGATACATGATAGATACAGAGTTATGAACTGAATTTTGGCCCTCACCTCACCATCTTCTGCTCCTATTACCCCCTGCCGCCACCACACACACACACACACACACACACACACACACACACACAAACACACATACACACACACAAGTTCATATTTGAACTGAGACAAGGTTGAAGACCTAACCCCCACTGTCATGGTATTGGGAGGTCTGGCCTTTGGAGGTAATTGGGTTAGGAAGATACCATGAGGGTGTGAGTGGAGCTGCCATTATGCAGTCAGTGCTATTAACAGGAACTGAGGACAGAGCATTCTCCCTCGACCCTGTGAGGACAGATCAAGGATGCGACCGTATGCAGAAGAAGGGACCTCACCGGGAACTGAACCTGCCTTGGTCTTGGACTTCTGCTTCCAGAATAGGGAGAAATCAGTGTCAATGGATGAAACCCCCACTCAATGACACTCTGGATATCAGTTTGAGTAGACTAACACAGACATGTAGGTATACAGAGACGCACTTAGATGATGGATGGAGAGAGCCTACCCATACATGTATGTGCTTAGCTGTCTGCATAGGTATCTGTATCCAACCACCTCTGCACTTTGAAGTCTGCTCCGTATGGAGGGAACAATAGGAGCAAAACTTATGCATGTTTCTTTTTAAATGTGTGGGCTGCAGTTTCCAATAAGTGGGGTCTCCGTTAACTCTCAGCCATGTGTGTGTGTCTGTACGTGTGTGTGTGTGTGTGTGCGTGTGTGTGTGTGTACACCATTGCCCCGATCGGTCTACAATCACAGGAGATGCAAAAGTAACAAAGGAACGCAGGATAAGGCAAACATCTTGCAAACTATGACCAGAAAGAGTACAGTTTTCCACTAGCCTCTGGGCATATCTTTGACAAGTGTTTCTATGCAATTTTAGAAAGATCTTGCTGGAAATGTTGCTGGGACCACTCTGAACCAACAAGTTACTTAAGGTAATAAGCCAGGACAGGAGAGCAGCAAAGAGCACAAACGGTGTGTCTCCTATGTATCAGGCCAAGGTGTACAGGCTTTAATTCTACTATACCACTTCATCTCACCATGGCTGACGTGGGATAACCTTATACATCACTTTCATCTGTGAGTAAAAAGTTACTTCAGAATCACCTCCGTTAACAGAAAATTAATAAGTGTGGCGACATAAATATTCCAAGAATTCCTGCCACCATCACCCAACTCTTTATGCTCAGCGCCCTTTTCATACTAATGGAAACATAGATCTCAGTGCTGCTTTTCCATTACAGATAGACCTCACTCACATCTAAATGCCTAAATGCACTGAAACTCCACATCACCTTGACAGCAGAGGGGAGCAGTTCTCCCACAAGCTAGTTGGCCTGCCACCTCAGCAAGCCCATAGGCCAATGGCCCACAAGAGCCCCGTGTGTCACCAAAGGGCAGTTCCCTTAACCAGTGACTACACGCATGCTCTCTGGAGATGGGAAACCAAGCAGGGCCGCCGAGGTGACATCAGTGCACAGGCAAAAATACCTACTTCTGGGCATGACCCTGCCTCTGCCCCACAGGCATGCCAGTGTGCTCCCTGCCTGGGGCCTCGGATATGCCCGCAGCTCACGCAGCCGCCACAGCAGGAACGTCCCAGGGGCAGAGCAGCCAGAAGGCCCTGGTCCTCACAGGTTAAAGAGCCCAGCCCAACAAACACACTATCCACACCCAGCAAACTCGTGCCACCTAAGCAGGAGAAGTTCCCACACAAGGCTACACCTCTCAAGACCCAAACACCAGCTAATTCACATAAACAAACACAAGGAATTGAGACTGAGAAGAACACAGAGGAATCAAAGTGCACCTAGTGACAGAACGTTGACAAAAGTGAGAAAACAGATACATAAACAGACAGATGATTTATACATAGATTGGACTTATATACATACATATAGATGATAGATTAATGAGATAGATACACAGATGATAGTAGATAGATGAAAGACCATAGATAGATATATGACAGATATATAGACAGGTAGATAGATTACATAGATAGATAAAGAGATAGGTAGGTAGGTATATAGGAAGGCATCATACTAAACAAAGCTATCTTTCCCTCAAGACCATCTACATGCTCCCTTACAAAGACTCACTTGAGATCCAAGGACACACACAAACTACAAGCTGAAGGGGCTGGGAGAGGTACCCAACACAAGTGAAACTGAGAAACAAACAAACAAACAAATGGATTCTGTCTGAGTCCTTAGAGACAGTTAGTAGAAAATAGCCCTATCTAGCCACTGTGAATTCTTTTTGTTTGGTTTCAGCAGTGCCCAGCCATAGATATAGTGGTACAGCAACGTCCTTCTCATTTTTTCTCAACTCAATAAATGAATTGCTGTAATAATATTCATCTGGGCTTTTGAAATCAGTGCGTTTTATGATGTTCAAGAAGGTAAAGGAGTAATAGACACCTAAAGAGGGAAGTTTGGACATTCAAATAAACACATCACTCCACTACACACTCTTTGTTCCCAACTACTCCTGTCTAGAAATAGGTGTTCCTTTTTATTTGTCCCTCCTCCTATCAGCGATGATCACGCCAATGTCCCTCAAACTTGGTGTTGAGCAAAGCACCAAGTATACTTTTCTGTATTCAACAGGCCCAGAGGAAGGATACTTGTGGTCTTCAGTGTGGACTTAGTCAATTAATGCGGCTAATTACAGTCAGCAAGCGAGAAGGAGGTAAAAGAGGACAGAGGACAGAGATACGTGTTCACATCCCTGCACCACAATTTACGGGTTTTGTAAGCACAAGTGGCTAACTCGACCTGCAAGTGTCTCAGAGAAGCCAGTAGTCTAACTATGGCATAGTTACCTTGAAAAATTTTTGGAAGCATAATGTAGGGAAGTGATGTAGGCCATGTTGTTAAATGTTCTGTACGTAAGGGTAGATAGGCAGACAAAAAGATGATTGATTCTTAGATAGATAGATAGATGACAGATGATAGAATGACAGATGATAGACATGATAGGTAGATAGGAAGATAGATTGATAGACTTATAGATGATAGACAGAAACATAGATAGATAGATAAATAGAAAGATAGAAGGATAGACAGATAGATAGATAGGTCGATAGAAAGATACATACGGATACATATCAATTAACACAAAGCTATTGCTCATAACCAGGAGATCAATGGTGAAAGCACATAGCGAAACTACAAACTAAAAGGAAGAATGAAGATCAGTTTAAAAACTGCAGTTTGCAGCCATAAGAAGAAAACAAATGCTACCATTTGCAATGACGTGGATGAAGCGAGATGGTAGTAGGCTCAGTGAAATATTCCAGGTGGAGAAAGACAAGTACCAAATGATTTCACTCATGTGTGGAGTATAACAACAAAGAAACACTGAAAAAAAAAACAGCAGCAGACTCACAGAACCCGAATATGGAGTAACAGTTACCAAAGGGAAAAGGACTGTTAAGGGTGGTTGGGAAGGGAGGGATAAGGGTGGGGAGAAAGAAAAGGGAGATTAGGATAAGCATGTATAATGCGTGAGGGCGGGGTCGCATGGTGAGTGCTGTACAACACAGAGAAGACAAGTAGATATTCTACAGCATATTACTACACGCTGAAGGACAGCGATTGTAATGGGGTGTGTGTGGGGGTACATCGTGAACGGGCCTACAGCATTCAAATCTGCTAAGTGACAGCAACTGTAAGAGGTTTTTGGGAGGGACTTGGTGAAGGGGGGAGTCTAGTAAACATAATGTTCTTCACGTGATTGTAGATTAATGATAACAAAAACAATTTTTTAAGTGCAATAAGGGCACAGCTCTGAATCATCAGAATAAAAGGACAGGCTTTGAGTGCTCCAAACAAATGACACAGGGTTAAAAGAAGGGATGAAAACTCAAGACCACCTACGTGCTCCCTTACAGGAGACTCTCTTGTGATCCAAGGACACAGACAATCTAAAAGCCGAAGGTGTGTGAACAGGTACCCAAAACAGTGAAACTGAAAAACAAACAATCCTAGAATGGATTCTGTTTGAGTCCACAGAGACAGTCAGTAGAAAATAGCCCTATCTGGACAACGTGAATTCTTTTTGTTTGGTTTCAGCATTGCCCAGCCATAGATTTAGTGGTACAGCAACGTCTTTCTCATTTTCTCTCAACTCAACAATTGAATTGCTATAAAAGTATACATCTGGACCTTTGAAATCAGTGGGTTTTATGAAGTTCATGAATGTAAAGAAGTAATAATTATATAAAGAGGGAAGTTTGGACACTGAAATAAACACGTCACTCCACAACACACTCTTTGCTCCCAACTGCCCCTGTCTAGCAACTGGTGTTCCGTTTCATTTGTCATTCCATCCTATCAGTGGTGATCACGCCGATGTCCCTCAAACATGGTGGTGAGCAAAGCACCAAGTTTATTTTCTGTTAAAAACCTGCCCCGAGGAAGGATACTTGTGGTCTTCAGGGAGCCCTTAGTCAATGAATGTGGCTAAATACAGTCAGCAAGTGAGAAGGAGATAAAAGAGGCAGAGGACAGAGACAAGGCTTCAAGTCCCTGCACCACAATTTCCTGGTTTTGTAATTTCACGTGGCATACTCGACCTGCAAGTGTCCTGGTGAAACCAGTGCTCTGCCTATGGCCTTGTTAACTTGCAAGATTTTTGGAAGCATAATGTAGGGAAGTGGCATAGGCTATGTGGTAAACTGTTCTGTACACAAGGACAGATGGGGAGAACAAAAGTTGATTGATTGATTAATAGATAGATAGATAGATAGATAGATAGATAGATAGATAGATAGATAGATAGATAGACAGATAGATAGATATAGGAACATATTGATTAACACAAAGCTATAGCTCATAACCAGGAGAGCAATGGTGAAAGCACAGAGCGTAATTAAATACAAAAAAGAATAATGAAATCCAGTTTAAAAAGTTCCCTAAGCAGATATAAAAGTAAACAAATCCTATCATTTGCAAAAACATGGATGGAGCTAGAGGGTATTATGCTCAGTGAAATAGGCCAGGAGGAGAAAGTCAAGTACCAAATGATTTCACTCATGTGTGGAGTATAACAACAAAGAAAAACTGAAGGAAAAAAACGACAGCAGACTCACAGAACCTGACAGTGGACTAACAGTTACCAAAGGGAAAGGGACTGGACAGGGTGTTTGGGAAGATAGGAATAAGGGTGGGGAAAAGAAAGGGGTAATTAGGATTACCATGTATAATGTGTGGAGTGGGGGGTCATTGGGTGGTCTGTACAACACATAGAAGACAATTAGTGATTCTACAGCATATTACTACATGCTGATAGACAGCGACTGTAATAGGGTGAGTGTGGGGGTTATGGTGAAGGGCTTTAGAGCATCCAACTATGCTGATGGGCAGCGACTATAGCGGGATTTTTGGGTGGACTTGGTAAAGGGGGTAGACTAGTGAAAATAATGTTCATCATGTGATTGTATATTAGCGATAAATAAATATTTCATACTGCAGTAACAGCACAGCTCTCAAATATCAGAATAAAAGGACAGGCTTTCAGTGCTCCTATCAAAAGACACAGGGTTGGAAGTAGGGATGAAAATTCAAGACCACCTAGGTGCTGCCTTACTGGAGACTCCCTTGAGATTCAAGGACAAAGACAAACTACAAGCCGAAGGGGTGGGGACAGGAACCTTGCACAAGTGAAACTGAGAAACAAACAAACAAACATATGGATTCTCTTTGATTACCCAGAGACAGACAGTAGAAAATAGCCATATCAAGCCACCGTGAATTCTTTTTGTTTGGTTTCAGCAGTGCCCAGCCATAGATTTAGTGGTGCAGCAATGTCCTCCTCATTTTATCTCACCTCAACAACTGAATTGCTGTAATAATATGCGTCTGGGTCTTTGAAATCAGTGGGTTTAATGATGTTCCTGAATGTAAAGATGTAATAACCAGACAAAGAGAGAAGTTTGAACATTCAAATATACACTTCACAACACACTCTTTGCTCCCAACTGCACATATCTAGAAATTGGTGTTCCATTTTATTTGTCCCTCAGTCCTATAAGCGGTGTTCATGCCGATGTCCCTCAAATATTGTGGTGAGCAAAGCACCAAGTTTACTTTCTGTGGACAACAGGCCCATTGGATCAATTCTTGTGGTCTTCAGGGAGCACTTTGTCAATGAATGTGGCTAAATACAGTCAACCAGTGAAAAGAATATAAAAGATAATACAGACACAGGTTCAAGTCCCTGCAGCACCATTTCCTGGTTTTGTAGGTACACGCGGCTAACTCGACCTGCAAGTGTCTCGGTGAACCCAGTGCTCTCCCTATGGCCTAGTGACATTGCAAGATTTTTGGAAGCATAATGTAATGAACTGACATAGGCTATGTTGCTAAATGTTCTCCACAAAAGGTCAGACAGGCATTCTAAAACATGATTGATTGATTGACAGAGATAGATAGATAGATAGATAGACAGACAGATGGATAGATAGATATAGGTACATATCGATTAACGTAAAGTTATTGCTAATAACGAGGAGAGTAATGGTGAAAGCACATAGCGAAACTACAGACAAAAGAGAAGACAGAAATCTAGTTTAAAAAGAACAGTTAGCAGCTGTAAGAAGAAAAAAATCCTACCATTTGAACAACGTGGATGGAGCTAGAGGGTATTTTGCTCAGTGAAAAAGGCCAGGAGGAGAAAGACAAGTACCAAATGATTTCACTCATATGTTTAGTATAACAACAAAGAAAAACTGAAGGAAAAAAACAGCAGCAGACTCACAGAACCCAAGAGTGGACTAAGAGTTACCAAAGGGAAAGGGACTGGGCAGGGTGGGTGGGAAGGGTTTGATAAATGTGGGGAGAAAAAAAGGGGGCATTAGGATTAGCATGTATAATGTGTGGGTGGGGGGAGCATGGGGAGGGCTGTACAACACAGATAAGACCAGTAGTGATTCTACAGCATCTTACTACACGCTGATGGAAAGCGACTGTAACGGGGTGTGGGGGGGCATGGTAATGGGTCTACAGCATCCAACTATGCTGATAGACAGCTACTGTTACGGGGTTTTTTGGGGGGGGACGTGGTGTACTTGGTGATCATAATGTTCTTTGCGTGATTGTGGATTAATGATAACAAAAAAAATTTTTAAAGTGCAATAAGGACATAGCTCTCAATTCTCAGAATAAAAGGACAGGCTCTTCAGGACTCCAATGAAAAGACACAGGGTTAAAAGAAGGGATGAAAACTCAAGACCACCTACGTGCTCCCTTACAGGAGACTAACTTGAGATTCAAAGACAAAAATGAACTACAAGTTGAGGGGGTGGAAACATAGATCTCAACGCTACTATTCCATTTCAGATAGACCTCACTCACATCTAAATGCGTAAATGCACTGAAATTCCACCTCCACCTTGACAGCATAGGGGAGAAGTTTCCCCATAAGCTAGCTGGGCTGCCACCTCAGCAACCCATGGGCCACTGGCCCAGAAGAACCCCGTGTGTCACCAAAAGGCAGTTCCCTTAACCAGTGACTACACGCATACTCTCTGAAGATGGGCCACCAAGCAGGGTCACCGAGGTTACATCGTTGCACAGGCAAAAAGACATACTACTGGGCATGTACCTACCACGGACCCGCAGGCCCACCAGTGTGCTCCCTGCGTGTGGCCTCGGATATTCCCTGCAGCTCATGCAGCCGCCAGAGCAGGAACGGCCCAGGGTCAGACCAGCTGGAGGGCACTGGGATGCACAGTTTCAAGAGCGCAGCCCACCAACCACACTATCCACACCCAGCAGACTCGTGCCACCTACGCAGGAGATGTTCCCACCCAAGACCACTCCTCTCAAGACACAAACACACAGCTAACTCACAAAAACAAACACAAGGAATTGAGACTGAGAAGGAAACAGAGGAATCAAAGTGCACCTAGGGACAGAAAGTTGACAAAAGTGAGAAAACAGATATATAGAGAGACAAATGATTGATACATAGATTCGACTGATATACATACATATAGATGATAGATTAATTAGATAGATACACAGATGATAGTAGATAGGTGACAGACCATACATAGATAGATGACACATAGATAGATAGAAAGATTACATAGATAGGTAAAGAGATAGATAGGTAGGTAGATAGGAAATCATCATACTAAACTAAGCTATCTTTCACTCAAGATCATGTATGTGCTCCCTTACAGGAGACTCACTTGAGATCCAAGGACATGGACAAATTAAAAGTTGAAGGGGCGCTGACAGGTACCCAAAAAAAGTGAAACTGAGAAACAAACAAACAAACAAATGGATTCTGTTTGAGTCCCCAGAGACAGTCAGTAGAAAAGAGCCCTATCTGGCCACCATGAATTTTTTTTGTTTGGTTTCGGCAGTGCCCAGAAATAGATTCTGTTGTACAGCAAAGTCCTTCTCAATTTTTCTCACCTCAATAACAGAATTGCTGTAATAATATGCATTTGGGCTTTTGAAATCAGTGCGTTTTATGATGTTCATGAATGTAAAAAAGTAATAACCACTTAAGAGTGAAGGTTGGACACTCAAATAAACACGTCACTCCACAACACACTCTTTGTTCAAAACTGCTCCTGTCTAGAAATGAAATAGGTGTTCATTTTTATTTGTCCCTCCTCCTATCAGAGGTGATCACGCTGTTGTCCTTCAAACTTGGTGATGAGCAAAGCACCAAGTATACTTTTCTGACTACAACAGGCCCAGAAGAAGGATACTTGTGGTCTTCAGGGAAGACTTAGTCAATTACTGTGGCAAATTAGAGTCAGCAGTCGAGAAGGAGATAAAAGAGGTCAGAGGACAGAGATACGGGTTCAAGTCCCTGGACAACGATTTACTGGTTTTGTAAGCACACGCGGCAGACTCGACCTGCAATTGTCTCAGTCTACCCAGTGCTCTCCATACGTCCTAGTTACTTGGCAAGATTTTTGGAAGCATAATGTAGGGAAGTGACATAGGCGATGTTGTGAAGTTTTCTGTACATAAGGATAGATGGGAAGACAAAAAGATGATTAATTCATAGATAGATAGGTAGATGAGAGATTATAGATAGATGATAGACATGATAGATAGATGATAGGAAGATAGATAGATAGATAGATAGATAGATAGATAGATAGATAGATAGATAGATAGATAGATAGATAGATACATAGATAGATAGATAGATAGATAGAAAGATAGAAGGATAGATAGATAGGTAGACAGACAGACAGACAGTTACACAGATTCAGATACATATAGAATAACACAAAGCTATTGCTCATAACCAACAGATCAATGGAGAAAACACATAGAGAAACTACAAACAAAAAGGAAGAATGAAGTCCAGTTTAAAAAGTGCAGTAAGAAACCATAAGAAGAAAACAAATCCTACCAATTGCAATGACGTGGATGGAGCAGGACGGTAGTATGCTCAGTGAAATAGGCGAAGAGGCAAATGATTTCACTCATGGGTGGAATATAACAACAAAGAAACTCTGAAGGAAAAAAACAGCAGCATACTCACAGAACCCAAAAGCGGACTAACAGTTACCAAAGGGAAAGGGACTGGGCAGGGTGGTTGTGAAGGGAGGGATGAGGGTGTGGAGAAAGAAATGGGAGATTAGGATTAGCATGTATAATGCGTGGGGTCAGGAGGGTTTGGATAGCGCTGTACAACACAGAGAAGACAAGTAAAGATCCTACAGCATCTTACTACACGCAGATGGACTGCGACTGTAATGGTGTGTGTGGGGTGGTTCATGGTGAAGGGGTCTACAGCATTCAACTCCGCTGATTGACAGCATCTGTAAGAGGTTTATAAGGGTGCATTGGTGAAGGGGGGAGCCAAGTAAATATAATGTTCTTCACGTGATTGTAGATTAATGATAATAAAAAAATTTTTTAAGTGCAATAAGGGCACAGCTCTGAATCATCAGAATAAACGGACAGGCTTTGACTGCGCCAAACAAAAGACACAGGGTTAAAAGCAGGGATGAATATTCAAGACCACTTACGTGCTTCCTCACAGGAGACTCACTTGAGATGCAAGGACAGAGACAAACTACAAGCCGTAGGGGTTGGAACAGGTACCCAACAAGTGAAACTGATAAACAAACAATCAAAAATATAGATTCTGTTTGTGTCTCCAGAGATAGTCAGTAGAAAATAGCCCTATCAAGCCACCGTGAATTCTTTTCTTTTTTTTCATCCGTGCCCAGCCATAGATTTAGTGGTACAGCAACGTCCTTCTCATTTTCTCTCACCTCAACAACTGAATTGCTGTAAAAATATGCGTCTGGGCCTTTGAAATCAGTGGGTTTTATGATGTTCACGAATGTAAAGTAATAACCAGATAAAGAGGGAAGTTTGGACACTCAAATATACACTTCACTCCACAACACACAATTTGCTCCCAACTCCACATGTCTAGAAATTGGTGTTCCTTTTTATTTGTCCGTCCCTCCTATCAGAGGTGATCACGCCAATGTCCCTCAAACATGGTGGTGAGCAAAGCACCAAGTTTTCTTTCTGTGGACAACAGGCCCAGAGGAACAATACTTGTGGTCTTCACGGAGCACTTAGTCAATGAATGTGGGTAAATAGAGTCAGCCAGTGAGAAGAAGATAATAGAGGATACAGACACAGGTTCAAGTCCCTGCACAACCATTTACTGGTTTTGTAGGTACACGTGGCTGACTCGACCTGCAAGTGTCTCAGTGAACCGAGTGCTCTTCCTACATCCTAGTTACCTTGAAAGAGTTTTGGAAGCATAATGTAGGGAAGTGACATAGGAAATGTTGTTAACTTTTCTGTACATAAGGACAGATGGGCAGACAAAAAGATGATTGATTCATAGATAGGTAGATAGATGACTGATGATAGATGATAGAAATGATAGATAGGAAGTTAAGCAGATAGATAGATAGATAGATAGTAGGAAAGATAGGTAGATAGATAAATTGATAGATAGACAGACAGATAGATAGATAGATAGATAGATAGATAGATAGATAGATAGATAGATAGATAGATAGATAGATAGATAGATAGATAGGTAGATAGATAGGTAGATAGACAGACAGATAGATAGATAGATAGATAGATAGATAGATAGATAGACAGATAGATAGATAGATAGATAGTTACAGATACATATCGATTAACACAAAGCTATTGCTCATAACTGGGAGATAAATGGTGAAAACACATAGTGATACTACAAAACAAAAGGAAGAATGAAATGCAGTTTAAAATGTGCAGTAAGCAGCCATAAGAAGAAAACAAATCCTATTATTTACAATGATGTGGATGGAGCTAGACGGTAGTATGCTCAGTGAAATAGGCCAGGAGGAGAAACACAAGTACCAAATGATTTTACTCATGTGTGGAGTACAACAACAAAGAAAAACTGATGGAAATAAACAGCAGCAGAATCACAGAACCTGAGAGTGGAATAACAGATACCAAAGGGAAAGGTACTTGGCAGGGTGGGTGATAAGGGAGGGTTAAGGGCAGGAAGAAAGAAAGGGAACATTATTATTAGCATGAATAATGCATGGGGTCGGTTGGGCATGGGGAGTGCTGTACAACACAGAGAAGAGAAGTAGTGTTTCTTCAGCATATTTCTACACGCTGATGGACAGCGACTGTAACGGGGCTTTTCGGGGGAACTTGGTGTACTTGTTGATCATAATGACATTCACGTGATTGTAGATTAATGATAACAAAAGAATTTTTTTATGTACAATAAGGACACAGCTCTCAATTGTCACAATAAAAGGACAGACTCTGAGTGCTCCAATCAAAATACACAGGGTAAGAGGAAGGGATGAAAACTCAAGACCACCTATGTGCTCCCTTAGTGGAGACTCACTTGAGATCCAAGGATACAGAAAAACTACAAGCTGAAGGGGCGGGGACAGGTACCCTACAAAAGTGTAACTGTGAAACAAACAAATGGATTCTGTTTGAGTACCCAGAGACAGTCAGTATAAAAAAGCCCTATCTAGCCACCATGAATTCTTTTGGTTTCAGCAGTGATCAGCGATAGATTTAGTGGTAGAGCAACGTCCTACTCATTTTTTCTTAAATCAACAACTGAATTGCTCTTATAATATGCGTCTGGGCTTTGGAAATCAGTGGGTTTTATGATGTTCTTGAATGTAAAGAAGTAATAACCACCTAAAGAGGGAAGTTTGGACAATCAAACAAACACGTAACTCCACAACTCTCTCATTGCTCCCAAGTGCTCCTGTCTAGAAATAGATGTTCCTTTTTATTTGCCCCTCCTCCTATCAGCGGTGCTCATGCCGATGTCCCTCAAACTTGGTGGTGAGCAAAGCACCATGTATACTTTTCTGTCTTCAACAAACCCAGAGGAAGGATACTTGTGGTCTTCAGTGAGCACTTGGTAAATGAATGTGGCTAAATACAGTCAGGAAGCGAGAAGTAGTTATAAGAGTACAGAGGACAGAGATATGGGTGCAAGTCATTGCAACACCATTTACTGGTTTTGTAAGCACACGTGGCTGACTGGACCTGCAAGTGTCTCAATGAACCCAGTGCTCTCTCTACGGCCCAGTTACTTGCAAGATTTTTGAACGCATAGTGTAGGAAGTGACATAGGCGACGTTGTTAACTCTTCTGTACATAAGGATAGATGGGAAGAGAAAAAGATGATTGATTCATAGATAGATAAATGGATGGTAGATGATAGATAGATACATAGATAGATGATAGACGTGAAAGATAGGTGATAAGAAGATAGATAGGTAGATAGATAGATAGATAGATAGATAGATAGATAGATAGATAGATAGATAGATAGATAGATAGGTAGGTAGGTAGGTAGATAAAAAGAAAGATAGAAAGATAGAAAGAAAGATAGAAGGATATATAGATAAAAGATAGATAGTTAGATAGATAGATAGATGATAGATAGATAGACAGATAGATAGATAGTAAGAAAGATAGAAGGATGGATAGATAGACAGACAGACAGATGGATAGATAGATACGGATACATATCGATTAACACAAAGCTATTGCTTATAACCAAGAGATCAATGGTAAAAGCATATAGCGAAACTACAAACAAAAAGGAAGAATGAAATCAAGTTTAAAAAGTGCAGAAAGAAGGCATAAGACGAAAACAAATCGTACCATTTGCAATGACGTGGAAGAAGCTAGAAGGTAGTATGCTCAGTGAAATAGACCTGGAGGAGAAAGACAAGTACCAAATAATTTCACTCACGTGGAGTATAATAACAAAGAAACACTGAAGGAAAAAAACAGCAGCAGACTCACAAAACCCGAAAGTGGACTAACAGTTACCAAAGGGAAAAGGACTGGGCAGGGTGGTTGGGAAGGGAGGGTAAGGGCGGAGAGAAAGAAATGGGAGATTAGGATTAGCATGTATAATGCATGTGTTCGGAGGGCCATGGGTGGGGCTGTACAACACAGAGAAGACAAGTAGAGATTCTACAGCATCTTACTAAACGATGATGGACAGCGACTGTAACGGGGTGTGTGTGGGTTGACATGGTGAAGTAGTCTACAGCATCCATCTCCGCTGATTGACAGTAACTGCTAGAGGTTTTTGGGGGGGACTTGGTGAAGGGGGGAGCCTAGTAAACATAATGTTCCTCACGTGATTGTTGAGTAATGATAACAAAAAAATTTTTTAAGTGCAAAAAGGGCACAGCTCTGAATCATCAGAATAAAAGGACAGGCTTTGAGAACTCCAAATCAAAAGACACAGGGTTAAAAGAAGGGATGAAAACTCAAGATCACATATGTGATCCCTTACAGGAGATTCACTTGATATCCAAGGACACAGACAAACTACAAGCCGTAGGGGTGGGGAGAGGTACCCAACACAAGTGAATTCGAAAAACAATCAATCAAATGGACTCTGTTTGTGTCCCCAGAGACAGTCAGTAGAAAATAGCCCTATCTGGCCACCGTGAATGCTTTTTGTTTGGTATCAGCAGTGCCCAGACATAGATTTAGTGGTGCAGCAACATCCTTCTCATTTTCTCTCTACTCAACAACTGAATTGCTGTAATAATAAGGGTCTGGGCCTTTGAAATCTGTGGTTTTTATGATGTCCACGAATGTAAAGAAGTGATAACCAGATAAAGAGGGAAGTTTGCACACTCAAATAAACACTTCACTCCACAACACACTCTTTTATCCCAACTGCTCCTGTCTAGAAAGTGGTTTTCCTTTTTATTTCTCCCTCCCTCCTATCAGGGTTTATCACGCCAATGTTCCTAAAATATGGTGGTGAGCCAGCAGCAAGTTTACTTTTCTGTCGACATCAGGCCCAGAGGAAGGATTCTTGTGCTCTTCAGGGAGCGCTTAGTCAATGAATGTGGCTAAATACTGTCAGCAAATGAGATGGAGATAAAAGAGGAGAGAGGACAGAGACACGAGTAAAAGTCCCTGCACCACCATTTTCTGGTTTTGTAGGTACACTTCTGACTCAACCTGCAAGTTTCTCGGGGAACCCAGGACTCTCCTTACGACCTAGATACCTTGCAAGATTTTTGGAAGCATAACGTAGCGAAGGGACATAGTCTATGTTGTTAACTGTTCTGCATACAAGGACAGATGTTCAGACAAAAAGATGACTGATTGATTGATAGATAGATAGACATACAGACAGATAGATAAATATAGGTACATATCGACTAACACAAAGGTATTGCTCATAACCAGGAAAGCAATGGTGAAAGCACATAGCGAAAATACAGACCAAAGAGAAGATAGAAATCCAGTTTAAAAAGTGCAGTAAGCAGCCGTTAGAAGAAAACAAATCCTACCATTTGCAACAATGTGAATGGAGCTAGAGGGTATTATGCTCAGTGAAATAGGCCAGGCGGAGAAAGACAAGTTCCAATTGATTTCACTCATGTGTGGAGTATAACAACAAAGAAAAACTGAAGGAAAAAAACAGCAGCGGAGTCACATAACCCGAGAGTGCACTAACAGTTACCAAAGGGATAGTTACTGGGCTAGGTGGGTGGGAAGGGAAGGATAAGGGAGTTAGAAAGGAACGTGGCATTAGGATTAGCATGTATAATATGTGGGGGCCGTTGCACATGGCGAGGGCTGTACAAAACAGAAAAGTCAATTAGAGATTCTACAGCATCTTACTACACGATGATGGACAGCGACTGTAACGTGGTGTGTGTGTGGGGGGACATGTTGAAGGGTTGTACAGCATCCAACAACGCTGATGGATAGCGACTATAACAGGGTTTGGGGGAAGGACTTGGTGTACTTGGTGATCATAATGTTCTTCGCGTGATTGTAGATTAATGATGACAAAAAAGATATTTTATGTGCAATAAGGACACAGCTCTCAATTGTCAGAATAAACGGACAGGCTCTGAGTGCTCCAATCAAAAGACACATGGTTAAAAGAAGGGATGAAAACTCAAGACCACCTACGTGCTCCCTTACAGGAGACTCACTTGGTATCCAAGGACGAAGAATAACTACAAGTTGAGTGGGTGGGAACAGGTACCCTAGACAAGTGAAACTGAAAAAGAAAAACAGAAAAAAGATGTGCTGATGGGATTAATGACCCCGGCTCACATGAGAGTGGATGCGGAAACCTCCTCCCAAAATCAAAATCACATACATATGTACTATTTGGAAATAGAACAACTACATCAAATCGTGGAAGAACAGCAGGGAGGAAAGCTGCTGTGGCAGCCTGTCACCTCAAGGAGAAGTGTGACGTACAGCCCTGGAGATGTGCTCTCTGAGCACGAACCTACTGTACATGTGGTGCGCACAGGATGATTTGTAGGGTTGGATAGCAAAGAGAGGCAGAAGACTTCGAGGGTCTTGAGGTTCCAGCCACTTGTGGAAAAACACAGGGATCCACATCCGGCCACTGTGGGACAAAAGAAAGGTGGACAGTCTGAGAGACTTCCTAACAATGAGAGAACTGCTAAAGTGGAAAGGCTTCCACAGGGCTCGCCACTCATTAGAAAGGACAGGTGCGCCAAATTGCATGGGTGCACTCTGCCCGGCAGGCGATGTAGCTTTCAGGAGCTCCGGTCGCTCCATCCCCCTGGCTGCCCTCGCAGCTCTGAGGCCCCTTACTGTGCTGTAACTGGTACATGGCCTGACTCCCCGCCGTCACTGGCCTGCAAAACGCCACCCCCACCTACGGCAGCTTCTCCCTGCATGCTCCACACTCTGGCCCTGTCAGTGGAGATGGGCACTGCGTCTTGGACCCAGGAAAGACCTCTTACCTCCCAGCGGTTCTGGACACCGGTACCACGCCCCTAGGACCCCTACCATACAACCAAGGGCTGTGCATCTCCAGAGACTAAAGCTTCTGGTAGCTAGAGTGCACCACCTACAAATATGAACCTTCAAGGGAACGTGGTAACTGAACTCAAATCAATCTTCGTGAGAAAGAGATCTCAAAATTAACATCAGGAGCATGCTCAGGGAGCTACAGAAAATAAAACAGTCAATGTCACTCGAACGAAATTCTCTCTCTCACTTTCTCCCAGGAGCGCTGCTGAGGCCCTCTTCTGAGAGGGGTGCTGCGACTGCAGAACAGGAATTGCACAGATCTCGGGTCCACCCAGCCAGTGCCAGGACACTCCCACATGGGCTCTGACTGAACTGCAAAGGGGGGACGCCGCACGTCTAACTCCGCAGAAAAGACAATAGTGCCGCATGCTAGCTTTCCCATCAATGGATAGAGGCTACATGGCTCCACCGATACCAGGTGAAATCAACACCCCGGGATTCATCTCCTTGGCAATTTTTTTTACCTATGACCCTTGAAAGCAGCACATGGAAAGATACAACCTACCAGTCTCCACAAAACCTCACCTCTCAGTTTTACGCTAGATGTTCCTGCATCACAGCTTCTCTTCATTCCAGTTTTCTCGGCTCGTTGGTGTTAAAAAAAATTAGTTAGATTTGGAATGAAGTGGTAGGGGGTTTAGTAAGATTCTCTTTGACCACCATCAGTAGAACCAAAAGACATCCTTCAGTATGGGAGAATATATTCACTGAAGACAGATTTGATAAGGCATTGCCATCCAAAACATGTATGAAGAGCTCATGGACCTGAACATACAAAATGCAAATGAATCCAATTACAAAATGGGCAGAGGATCTGAACAGACACTTCTCCACAGAATCAATTTCAAGTGGCCGACAGGCACATGAAAAGACGCTCCACGTTGCTAACCATCAGAGAAATGCCCATTAAAACCACCATGGGGTATCACCTCACAAAAGTTAGGATGGCCACCACCCAGAAGACAGACAACAACAGATGTCGGCAAGGGTGTGGAGAAAGGGGAACCCTCCTACACTGCTGGTGGGAATGTCAGTTAGTTCAACCATTGTGGAAAGCAGTATGGAGGACTCCCCCCCAAAAAAAGAACAAATACCATCTGACCCAGAAATTCCTCTCCTAGGAATTTACCCTAAGAGTGCAGGAGCCCAGTTTGAAAGAGACAGATGCACCCCTATGTTGATCGCAGCACTCTTTACAATACCCAAGAAATGGAAGAAACCTAAGTGTCCATCAGGAGATGAATGGATAAATGCCCCGGCCAGTGGGGAGTTCAACAAGGGCTCGAGGGGAAGTTAAACTGGATGAGAGACAAACCAGACACAAAGAAGGAGACCAAGTCGAAAGTCTTATCAAGGTCTCAAAGTTTATTGTTACAAGGTAGATTATATAAGAGCTGGGAGGAGGAAACTGCCCCCCGCTGAAGTGGCAAGGATTATCTAGGTTGCTAGGATACCTAAATGAAGAATGTTCTCTGGAAAAGATCATGTGTGGGGGATTACTGAGAAAAGACAGAATGTTTTACTAAGGAGGAGATGTTATCACAGCAGCTGCTTAATCTCTATCCCAGTGTCTAATCTCAAGCTGGTCAATTGATCTTTCCTAAACGGGGCAGGCTTGAGAAACTAGAAGTCTAGGTGAAAAGGGCGAGACCACTGTTTCTATCGCCTACGGTTCCGACATCTCCTCCCTTCTTTTATACAAAAGAGGGGGAGGCCCACTATTTAGCGGTGGGCATTAACCAATTGGGGGAGTAGTTACCTGGCTCCTCCGAGACTCCCCATTGACGGGGGTCAACTTTGACCCTTGGTATCTTTTGTTTAGGGGAAAAACGGCATATTTATTTTAGATACCAACCTCCATGCAAATTAGGTTTTTCTCTCAGGGAATTCAGAGGCGGTTCACGGAACTTCCCTTGCGATGCTTACCTTCGCACCCACATTGGTGCCCATATCGCACTCACTTTATTGTGAGCCGATATGCATAGGTCTGAATCCTATGCAGCTTCTAAAGGAGGGGCGTCATCTGGCACATCTTAGCCTTAGTACGCCAGGTCAAGCCAGTGATAGTGGACTTGTATCTCTCTTCAGAGGGCAGTATTGATCTGTTCTCTAATGAAGGTGGTAATTCTCAGGAAGGCCCAAGTTCCAAGGGAGAGCACAAGCATGAGACTAAGGAAGGGTCCTAGTATAGGGAGAAGATAAGGACGAAACCCGCTCATCCCAGTCCATAGGGGATTTTCAAACAATTTTTTCTTTCTTTGCACGAGATCTTCTCGAAGTCTTTTTATTTTGTCACGAACTACTCCGGACTTGACTGCATAGAAGCAGCATTTCTCTTCTAAGGCTAAGCAGATTCCGCCTTGTTCCGTGGTGAGAAGGTCTAGGCCACGCCTGTTCTGTAAGACTACTTCTGCAAGGGAATCTATTTGGTCTTGAAGATCTTGTAAGGTTCTGCGAAGAAGGTGAAAACGCGAGAGTTGATGGGCTTCATCTTTTTATAAGGTGCTGTTAAGAAGTGTGAATATGCCAAAAAGGATCCAGTAAGTGGTAACAAGAATAGTCTGCTGTGCAAGGGTCCACTGGGGAGGGGTGGAGGCAGCAAGTCCTATGCCTAAGATAAAGGAAAGGACTAAACCGGTGGCCAGAATCTATGGAGAGAAGTAAAAGGATATCTCGGGGGGTGTCACCACCCTGAACATTTGGATAAGATTTTTAAAAATCTTCTGGTAAATCTATTGGTTTATTCAACCACTCTGGCAGCCAGTGAGCAGCTCCTTCTCTGGTGACGAAAACACAGGCAGATCGCCAGCCCCATATTAGTATGGGATCGGGGCCATTCCAATGGGAAGTGAGGGGATCTCTCCACATGACAGTGACATAGTTTTAACAGTTTGTGGGTGCCAAAGGCGATCAGCTGCAGATTTGCCATGAGCGTCCAGAGTTAGAAAATTAAGAATAAACAAGGCATGATGAAGAATATTTCTTGGAGAGCCTTTCATGGGATATAAATCTCCCATTTTTAATTTGTGGAAGGTATCTTTAATAGTTAAACGGGCTCGTTCGACAATCCCTTGACATTGGGGATTGTATGGTATGCCTGTAAAATGCTTAATTTGTAATTGGCGACAAAATTCTTGGAATTTTTTTCCGGTCTATCCAGGACCATTATCAATCTCGATAATCTCGATTTTACCCATGACACTAAGACAATTGAGTACATGAGCAATAACATTTTTTGAAGCTTCTCCAACATGGAGGCTGGCAAAAATAAATCCACCAAAGGTATCTACAGTAACATGAAGATATTTAAGATTTCCGATGAGGGGACGTGTGTTAAATCCATTTGCCAGATCTCATTGGGAACTAGTCCCCTAGGGTTCACACCCAAGTGAGGAACAGGCAGGAGAGTGACACAATTTGCACATTGTTTAACAATCTGACTGGCTTGTTCTGTAGTAATTATTAAAAGAACACGTAAGGTTTGAGCATTAAGGTGGTGTAAAGAGTGAGCTTTTTTGGTTTGAGCCGCAGGGACAAGCTCAGCGAGAAGGGCAAGTTGGGTAGCTTTATCAGTCACAGCATTTCCTGTGCCTAGAGGTCCAGGAAGACCAGAATGGGCACGAATATGGCTTATATAAAATTGATGTTGCCTGGAATGTATGCACTGCTGGATGGAAAAGAACAGAGGGGTGGCGTTTGTAGTGGGTTTTATATAAGGCACGGTCTCTAAAAGGGGAATGGATTGAGCAATATAAGCACTGTCAGTGTATAGGTTAAAAGGAGTATTTGGGAGTTGTTGAAAAACTTGTAAACTTGCAAAGAGTTCAACCAATTGAGCGGAGTGGAATGGGGATTGTAGGGAAGTGGTTCGATTATCTATGGGTAGGCTGCCACTCCGTTGGAGGAACCATCAGTGAAAACTAGGTGGCCATGAGGAAGGGGTTGGGAGGAGGTCAATGTAGGGACAACAAATGGTTGGGTCCTTAAAAAATGAAGAATCTTCTTAGCAGGGTAATGATTGTCAAGGGCTCCCTGAAAAGAGGTGCAGGATGTTGCCCATTCATTGTCATTCTCTATCAACCACTGGATTTTGGTAGGGTAGTATAATTTTGTCGGCGTCTTTACCGAATACTTTCCTGCTGTGGTGGCTTCCGATATTTATCAGTTCAGCCACCCAGGAGGTATAGGGGATAAGACTTTGGGTGGGGAGGCAGGTAAATGGACCCAGAAAAGTGGCCCCTCTTGCCAGAACACTCCGGTGGGTGTAAAATCAGTAGCACAAATGACTAGGAGAAGAGGCTTCTCGTAAGAGATAAAGGTGACCGTTTGGTTTAGAATTGCGGCTTCCACTGCCTTTAGGGCTTCTAGGGCGGGGGCTGTTAATGAGCGACTGGAAGTAGGATCTGGGTCCCTTTTAAGTATATCAAACAAGGGGTTAAGCTCTCCAGTAGTTAGCTTGAGATAAGGCCTGAGCCCATTATTTTCTCCTAGAAATTTTTGAAAATCATTTAAAGTTTTTAAGCAATCGGTTTTAAGTTGAACCTTTTGTGAAAGAATCTTTTTATGAAAGATTTCAAAGCCTAAAAACAAGTAAGGGTTTTTTAATTGAATTTGATCTGTGGCTATCTGAAGACAGCTCTGGTAAGGGCCCTAGAAAGCTATTGGGAATAAGCAAGGAGTTCAGTGGGGTTAGGACCAGCCATGAGGATGTCGTCCATGTAGTGAATTAAATATGTAGAAGGCCATCTTTGTCTAAATGGGTCTATAATTTGAGCTACAAATTTTTGGCACAGCGTAGGGCTGTTTGCCATTTCTTGGGGCAGAAATTTCCATTGGAATCTTGGCATCAGGCCTTAAAAATTAATCACCGGCAAACTAAATGTAAATTGCTTGAGATCTTTAGGATGTAGGGGGTTTGTGAAAAAGCGATCTTTTAGGTCAATAATGATTTTACAGTATCCCCCAGAAATCGCCACAGGAGTGGGGAGGCCTGTTTGAAGGGCCCCCATAGGTACCATAGCTTTATTAATTTCTCTAAGATCTTGAAGTAACCTCCAATTTCCTGATTTTTTCTTTATGACAAAAATAGGAGTATTCCAGGGAGAGGTCGTGGGCTCGATATGGCCTGCAGCAAGTTGTTCCTTTACTAACATTGTGGCTGCAGCCAGTTTTTCAGAAGTTAAGGGCCATTGATCAATCCATACAGGCTCTGTTGTTTACAGGATATTTTATCTGCATGGGGTACAGGTATGTCAACGGCCGTTAGGGTAAATTTTCATAGCCAATTCCAGCATGATCAGTTTTTATGGTGACCGGGACTGGCTCTTTTGGGCCGTGAGAGTGTTTGCCCAACCTTTGTCCAGGGCGATAGCCTTGATTGAGCATCTGGTGAGTGACCAGTTCATTAGGGCTGCACATAATAAGCTTCACTTGAGAGAGAATATCTCTGCCCCAGAGGTTGATAGGTAGGCCTGGAACCACGTAGGGCTGGACAGTACCGTTATTGTCTTCTTCATCTTCCCATTGAATAACTTTGGAGCTTTGTAGGGGGTTGGAGGTCTGTCCAATACCTCTAAGGTGAGTCATGTAAGCGGTGAGAGGCCAAGATGTAGGCAATCCTTACTGGAAATAATTGTGGCATCTGCGCCAGTATCTATAAGGCCTTCAAAGTTTTTTCCTTTTAATTTTAACTAAGAAGGGGTCTTTTTTGAGTGATCTCTTGTGCCCGATAAACATCTGATGATCCAAAAGCATGGGGGCCTCTCTTTTGCTTATAGCAAGGATTTTTTTCATCGAGGGGGAGTAATATTAAGAGAGCAATACATTGGCCAGAGGAAATGGTAATTGGTCCCTGATAGGCTGTAGCCATAAGTTCAATTTCTCCAGTATAATTGTTGTCAATGACTACTGGAGAAATAGTGAGGCTCTGAATAGTGGAGCTGGCGCGACACAGAATAAGACCAAAGGTGTCTTGTGGCAAAGGGCCAAAAATCCCCATTGGAAGAATTTGACTCCCCATTTCTGGGGTCAATATTCACTGGGAGTTGGAACAGAGGTCCAGTCCTGCGTTATCGGTGGTTGCTCGAGAGAGGATAGTGACGCTGGATTTTTGACTGACTGGGAGAAGAACCTGACGACCCCAGGGTTCTGTCCCGGGTAGGTATTTTGGGCCCTGGGGTGGGTCCTGTAACAAGTTTCCCTGCTTCGGAGGCAGAGGATTACCCTGTATATCAGCGTTGGAGCGGTATTCGGAGGCCCAATGTTTACCCCGTTTGCATCGCAGGCACAGGAATGATGGGAGCAATCGTTCGGTCCTAGTGGCTGTTCACTCCCTTGAAAAATGACCTGGTTGCTTGCAATTAAAGCAAGTCTTGGGCCTGACTCCCTGAGTAAACTCTTTAAGAGCTGTTCCTATGGCTATTCCGGTATTGCGAGAGGTTTGGTCATCGGCACAAAGTTTTATAAAAACAGAGACATTTTTGCTGCGGCAATCATGACGCATAACCGCCGCGTGGCAAGCTGGGTTAGCATTTTCAAAAGCAAGATGCTTAATGAATTCATTATCTGTTTCCTCCCTTCCCATGAGGCGTTTGGCGGCCTCTGTAAGGCGGCCTATGAATTCACTGTAAGGTTCCTGCGGCCCCTGTCTAACCTCGGCAAGAGAGGTGACAGCTGACCCGTTAGAAGGGAGGCTCTTCCAGGCCTTAAGGTCTGCATGTTGGATTTGTGTGTGTAACCTGGAGAAAACTTAGCCTGTTTTTCGTTTGTGTCATAGGGGCGATTGCCCAGAAGTTTGTTTAATGTCCAGGATTTGGAAGGACCACCAGCAGCCATATTGTGGTGGACAGTATCCTGGCATCTTTCAGTGTAACCAGCTTTACATAAGAGAAAGTCACCTCTTCTTAAGATGGCTTTAGTTAACATGCTCCAATCATTAACTGTAAGCCAGTCTTCGCTTAGAGACTCTAACAATGAAATAGTAAAGGGGGCAACAGGGCCATATGAGGAAACAGCATTCTTTTAATCTTTTATACTTTTAAATTTAAGGCGGCGGTTCAGCTGAGTCCTAATGGTTGAAGTTGCATTCTCGTCCTCTCCCTAAGTGTTTTCTGAATCAGGCTGAGCTATAGGCTCTTCTGCATCCGTATCTGTCCCTTCTGATTCTCGTGGTTCAGCCTCATTTGACTCTCCCTCAGTCGGTTCTCCCTCGGTCAGTCTAGTTTGGGATCGGGTCACCGGGAAGACATGAAGGGTTATAGTTTCGGTTTTAACTTTCTGAACGGGGGGAGCAGAGGGGAACTTACTTTTATTTTCTGAACAGGGGCGACGGGGGGGAGCTTATTTCTAAGTCAAGGACACGTAACTGCCTAAGCATTTGTGATATCTCCCTTTTGATGTGAAGCAGTGCCTCAAGGGACTGCACCTCCCGAGAGAGTTTAACAGTGGCTTGTTAAAGGGTGTGGTATGTTATAGGGTGTGGTATGTTATAGGGAGGCGGACCTGCACGTAAAGATGATTGAGGGGGCCAATCAAGATTATGCAGCTTAGTGGCGGCATCTTTTAGTTCGGCCTCCTCTTCAGGACAGAGGGGATCATCATCAGGGATGTTGGACTTGAGACCGAACAGGACTGGGTAAATAGATTTTGGGGTTCCGCTAGACGGCAGATCATTCTTAACCTCAGGCATGGGAATGGAGACAGAGGGACAATAAGAGGCTGGGGAGGAGGGATGAAGTTCCTCGGGGACCTCCTTTTTGTGGAGAGAAGTCTGACTGGTTTTAAACTTTCCCTTCAGATAATTTTCACTATCATCAACAATCTTTGAAACATCTGGGTGACAGTGGCGGACCTGCAACACATCGTTCATGAGATTCCAATAAGAAAATGCCTGTACTGGGACCTTCTCAGGGCCAAAGGAATGATAATAATCATTGTGGCAGTTGCCAACTCGGCGCCACTGTTTTTCATCTATAGTTCCTTCCTGGGGGAACAATGGGCAGACATCCTCTAGCAACATAAGGAAAATAAACTAAATCTTTTTTCTTAACCCGTATTCCTCGTGTCTTGAGAGAAGCCTTAAGTCCCTTAACAAATAACTCATGCTTATTTAGTGTTTGCCCCATGATTGCGTCGCTTTCCTTACCTTTATCAATCTGTGTCACAGGCGTGTAATCCTGTGGTGATCTTCATGCGGATCTTCACTCACCGCTGGTGTGCCGATCCAAAGAAAGAAGGACGGCCGTCCATATGAGCGACGTCCAGATCAGGCTTCGTACCTCGAGCCCCACGTTGGGCGCCACATGCCCCGGCCGGTGGGGAGGTCAACAAGGGCTCGAGGGGAAGTTATCCTGGATGAGAGACAAACCAGACACAAAGAAGGAGAACAAGTCGAAAGTCTGATCAAGGTCTCAAAGTTTATTCTAACAAGGAATATTATTTAGGATCTAGGAGGGGGAAAAAGCCCCAGCTGAAGTGGCAAGGATTATCTAGGTTGCTAGGATACCTATCAGAAGAATGTTCTCTGGAAAAGATCATGGGTGGGGGATTACTGAGAAAAGACAGAAGGTTTAACTAAGGAGGAGATGTTATCACAGCAGCTGCTTAATCTGTATCCCAGCAGTCTAATCGCAAGCTGGGTCAATTGATCTTTCCTAAACGTTGCAGGGTTAAGAAACTAGAGACCTAGGCAAAAAGTGCGAGACCATTGTTTCTATGGCCTACATCTCTCGACAGCTAAAGAAGAGATTGTATATACACACAATGGAAAATCATTCAGCCATAAGAAGAAAACTAATCCTACCACCATTTGCAACAACACGGACGGAGCTAGAGGGTGTTATGCTCAGTGAAATAAGCCAGGTGGAGAAAGACAATTATCCAATTATGTCACTCCTCTGTGAGGTATAAGAACAAAGCAAAAATGGGAAGGTAAAAAACAGCAGCAGACTCACAGAACCCAAGAATGGACAAACAGCTACCAAAGGGAAAGGGACCTGGGATTATGGGTGGGAAGTGTTGATACAGGGGTAAAGGGGGCATTACGATCCACACACATAATGTAGGGTGTGGGGTCCACGGGGATTGCAGTATAACACACTGAAGACAGGTAGTGTTTCCATAGCATCTTACTACATTGATGGACAACGACTGTAATGGGGTGTGCGGAGTGGACTTGCTAATGTTGGTAGGGGGGATTAGGGGGAGTCTAGTAAACAAAATGTTGCTCATGTAATTGTACATTACTGACACCAAAAAAAAAAGTGATACTTCTTGAGTGCCCAGAGAGACAGTCTGTAGAAAATAGTCCTTCCTGCCACCGTGGTTGCTTTCTATTCGGATTTGGCAGTGCTCAGTCATAGATTCAGTGGTATAGCGAGGCCCTTCTCATTTTTCCTCAGCTCTAAAACTGAATTGCTGTAATAATATGTGTCTGGGCTTTTGAAATAAGCGGATTTTATGATGTTTACGAATGTAAAGAAGCAATAACCAGATACCGAGGGAAATTTGCCGAAGGGGCGGGGACAGGTACCCTACACAAGTTAAACTGAGAAACAAACAAACACACAAATGGATTCTGATTGAATCCCAAGAGACAGTCAGTACAAAATAGCCCTATCTAGTCACAATGAATTCTTTTTGTTTGGTTTCAGCGTTGCCCAACCATAGATGTAGTGGTACAGCAATATCCTTCTCATTTTTTCTAACCTCAATAACTGAATTGCTGTAATAATATGCATCTGGGCTTTTGAAATCAGTGCATTTTATGATATTCATTTATGAAAAATAGTAATAACCACCTAAAGACGGAAGTTTGGACACTCAAATAAACATGTCACTCCACAACACACACTTTGTTCCCAACTGCTCTTGTCCAGAAATAGGTGTTCCTTTTTATGTCTCTCCTACTATCAGCGGTGATCACACAAATGTCCCTCAAACTTGGTGGTGCTAAAAGCACTAAGTATTCTTTTCTGTCTACAACAGGCCCAGTTGCAGGATACTTGTGGCCTTCAGGGAGGAATTAGTTAATGAATGCGGCTAATTACACTCAGCAAGCAAGAAGGAGGTAAAAGAGGACAGAGGACAGAGATACAGGTTCAAGTCCATGCACCACCATTTACTGGTTTTGTAAGCACACGTAGCTGATTCGACCTGCAAGTGTCTGAGAACCCAGTAATCTAACTATGGCCTAGTCACTTCACAAGATTTTTGTAACCATAATTTAGGGAAGTGACGTAGGCCATGTTGTTATATGTTCTGTACATAAGACAAGATAGGCAGACAGAAAGATGATTGATTCATAGATAGATAGATAGATAGATAGATAGATGACAGATAGATAGATACATAGAGAGATAGGTGATAGATATGATAGACAGATGATAGGAAGATGGATAGATAGACAGATAGATAGGTAGATAGATAGATACTTAGATAGATAGAAAGATAGAAGGATAGATAGATAGAAAGATAGAAGGATAGATAGATAGACAGTCATACAGACAGATAGTTAAATAGATACAGATACATATTGATTAACAAGAAGCTACTACTCATAACCAGGTGTTTAATTGTGAAAGCACATAGTTATACTACAAACAAAAAGGAAGAATGAAATCCACTTTAAGAAGTGCAGTAAGCAGCCATAAGAAGAAAACAAATCCTACCATTTGCAATGACGTGCATGGAGCTAGATGGTAGTATGCTCAGTGATATAGGCCAGGCAGAGAAAGACAAGTACCAAATGATTTCACTCATCTCTGGAGTATAACAACAAAGAAAAACTGAAGGAAAAAAAACAGCAGCAGACTTACAGAACCCGATAGTGGACGAACAGTTACCAAAGGGAAAGGGACTGGGCATGGTGGGTGGGTAGGGAGGGATAAGGTCGGGGAGAATGAAAGGGGATACTAGGATTAGCACGTAAAATGCGTGGGGTCGGGGGGCAAAGGGAGAGCTGTACAACACAAAGTCAAGTAGACATTGTACAGCATCTTACTACACGCTGATGGACAGCGACTGTAATGGGGTGTGTGGGGAGGGACATGGTGAAGGGGTCTAGAGCAAAGAACTATGCTGATGAACAGAGACTGTAAGAGGTTTTTTGTCGGGCTTGGTGAAGGGGGGAGCCTAGTAAACATAATGTTCTTCACATGATTGTAGATTAATGATAAGAAAAGAAATTTATTAAGTGCAATAAGGGCACAGCGCTGAATCATCAGAATAAAAGGACAGGCTTTGCGTATTCCAAACAAAACATACAGGGTTAAAAGAAGGGATGAAAACTCAAGAGCACCTATGTGCTCCCTTACAGGAGAATCACTTGAGATCCAAAGACACAGACAAACTACAATCCGAAGGGGTGGGGACAGGTAACCTACACAACTGAAACAGAAAAACAAATAAACAAATCGATTCTGTTTGAGTCCCCAGAGACAGTCAGTAGAAAATATCCCTATCTGGCCACAATACACTCTGCACGGAAGGCAGGGGAGCTTTAAGGAGCTATGGGCGCTCCATCCCCCTGACTGTCCTAGCAGCTCTGAGGCCCCTTACTGTGCTGTGACTGGTACACGGCCTGCCTCCCCACTGGGACCGGCCTGCAAAACGGCTGACCCCAGCTATGGCAACTTCTCCCTGCATGCTCAGCAAACTGGCACTGGCAGTGGAGACGGCACTGTGGCAGGGAAGCAGGAAAGACCTCTTTCCTCCTGATGGGTGTGGGCACCGGCACCGCTCCCCTGTGACCTGGACCACACCCCAAGGGCTGAGCATCTCCAGAGATTAAAGCTTCTGGGAGCTAGAGGATACCACCTACAAATATGAACCTTCAAATGAACCTGGTAACTGGACTCCAATCAATCTTCCTGAAAAAGAGATCTCAAAATAAACATCAGGAGCATGCTTAGGGACCTACAGTAAATAAAACTGTCCCTGTTTCTTGAGCGCAATTCTCTCTCACTCTCGCTCTCCTGTGAGCGCTGCTGAGGCCCTGTTCCAAGAGAGGTGCTGCGACAGACCAGCAGGAATGGCACAGCTCTCGGGTCCACCACTTCCGGTGCCAGGACAATCCCACATGCGCACTGACTGAACTGCAAACGGGGGATGTCGCCCATATAACTCTGCAGGAAAGGCTACATTGCCGCATGGTAGCTTTCAAATCAATGGCTAGAGGCTACGTGGCTCCACCGATAACAGGTGATGTCAACACCCCGGGCTTAATCTCCTTGGCAATCTTTTTTCCCTATGACATTTGAAAGCAGCACATGGAAAGATACAACCTACGATTCTCCACAACACCTCACCTCTCAGTTTTACGCTACATGTTCCTGCATCAGAGCTTCTCCACTTTGTTCCAGTTTTCTTGGCTGGTTGGTGTTCTGGAAAGAAAATAAAATTACTTAGAGCTGGAATGAAGTGGTGTTGGGTTCAGTAAGATTCTGTTTGACCACCATTAGTAGAATCAAAAGACATCCTTCAGTATGGGAGAATATACACACTGATGACATATTTGATAAGGTGTTGCCATCCAAAATATGTATCAAGAGCTCAAGAACCCCAACACACAAAAAGAAAATGAATCCAATTACAAAATGGGCAGAGGATCTGAACAGACACTTCTCCACAGAAGCAATTTCAGGTGGCCGACAGGCACATGAAAAGACGTTCCACATTGCTAACCATCAGAGAAATACACATTAAAACCACAATGTTGTATCACCTAACACCAGTTAGGATGGCCACCAAACAAAATACAGAAAACAGCAGATGTCGGTAAAGGTGTGGAGAAAGGGGAACCCTCCTACACTGCTGGTGGGAATGTCCGTCAGCTCAACCATTGTGGAAAGCAGTATGGAGATTCAACAAAAAACCAAAGAACAGAAATACAATTTGACAAAGGAAATCCTTTCCTAGGAATTTATCCTAAGATTGCAGGAGCCCAGTTTGAAAGAGACAGATGCACCCCTATGTTGATCACAGCACTCTTACAATAGCCAAGAAATGGATGCAACCTAAGTGTCCATCCGGAAATGAATAGATAAAGAAGAGGTGGTACATACACACTATGGAATATTATTCAGCCATAAGAAGAAAACAAATCCTACCACCATTTGCAACAACACAGACAGAGCTAGAGGGTGTTATGCTCAGTGAAATAAGCCAGGTGGAGAAAGAAAAGTATCCAAGGATTTCACTCCTCTGTGAGGTATGTGAACAAAGGAAAACGGGAAGGAACAAAACAGCAGCAGACTCACAGAACCAAAGAATGGACTAACAGGTACCAAAGGGAAAGGGACATTTGAGGATGGGTGGGATGGGAGGGATAAGGGGGTAAAGGGGGCATTACGATCTGCACACATAATGTAGGGGGTGTAGGGCCACGGGGATTGCAGTATAACACACAGAAAACAGGTAGTGATTCTATAGCATCTTACTACATTGATGGACAGCGACTGTAATGGGGTGCGGAGAGTGGACTTGATAATGGGGGGGAGGGGGAGGCAGAGGGAGACTAGTAACCATAATGTTGCTCATGTAATTGTACATTACTGACAACAACAACAAAAAAAAGTGATTCTGTTGACTGCCCAGAGAAAGAGTCAGGAGAAAATATCCCTTCCTGCCACCGTGGATGCTTTCTGTTTGGTTTTGGCCGTGCCCAGGCATAGATTCAGTGGTATAGCAGTGCCCTTCTCATTTTTTCTCACCTCAACAACTGAATTGCTGTAATAATATGCATCTGGGCTTTTGAAATCAGTGGATTTTATGATGTTTACGAATGTAAAGAAGCAATAACCAGATACCGAGTGAAGTTTGGATGCTCAACCGAACACATCACTCCACAACACACTCTTTGCTCCCAACTGCTCCCATCTAGAACTCGGTGTTCCTTTTTACCTGTCCCTCCTCCTATCAGCAGTGACGCCGATGTCCCTCAAACATGGTGGTGAGGAAAGCACCAAGTTTACTCTTCTGTCTAATACAGGCCTGTGGTACAGGTCCTCCCAGAGGAAAAGCAGTAGCAGTGGGAGAAAACCCAAAGACGTAGAAATACAAGATGGTACTGTACAATGAAAACTGACACAAGGGACTTCCGAGACCCATACTTAATTTCATCAGAGACGCGAAAGGAGCCGCCCCCATACAACAAAACTACACCACTACGGAGAAAGCACAGGCAAAGAACAAGAAGAGATCTGGAATCTTACCCCACTGGGCCAGAGAGAGGAGTTTTCACAGCAGCAGCAGCAGTAGCAGTAGCTGGGGCCTGCCCCACACGCTCTGCGCTCATCGCCGTTAAAGATAAGTTCGTGGGCTTGGCTCGCCGAGCCTCTCCCTAAGCACCCAGAGGCATACACAGTGGGGACTGAGGGGTCATCGGTGGCATCTCGCCCACATTTATGTTCCGCATGGTTTGGAACATAACGAACGGTTGGTGGGCGTGCGATCAGCACCAGGTACAACTGAACGGGCAGCTGAGCTTTGAAGCTGAGTACAGTCATTCACTGTCACCACTGTTCAACAGATCCCGTGACCCGAGAAGTGATGTGCACGAGCTGACACACTCACATTTGATAAGGGAGGTTCTCACCAAGGACGGAGAATGGAGAGGAGGGCACGCAAGTGAGAGTGCACGGGAAGCCTCCAAGAGGATTTGAA
This sequence comes from Manis pentadactyla, assembly GCF_030020395.1. NCBI lineage: Eukaryota > Metazoa > Chordata > Mammalia > Pholidota > Manidae > Manis > Manis pentadactyla. Next base: position 242,249 of record NW_026644630.1, read on the forward strand.
TAGAGAGGTGGGTCTTCAATGATCCATGTTCTTCTGCTGGGGTGAAATGTCTTAAAAACCAGAGGCAAGAGGTGGAAACCCCCAGAGGAAATAATTCACAGGCAAAAAGACACGAGACAGGATCTTTTCAAGGAGCAGGGAGGTTGGCTCATAGGGATGGAAATGTAGACAATGTGAAGACCTGACCCTGAGTTGGGGCTGGAGAATTTCACATTTTATTCTGTAACAACGTCAGTGCTTCCACAGTGAAGCAGTGAGCAAGCAGGGCTTAGGTCCAAAAGGAAAGACCTGAGAACTAGAAGCAGGGTTACTGACACGGGACACGAGCTTCATAGGTTATAACATAAAGGATGAACAGTCAGGATCGGAAATGGACAGGCTGACTACTGAGAGGAGGCAAGGTTGCCCCACAAACTTCCAGCTTGGCTGACGGGCAAGAAGAACGATGTCATCAAGACCAAGAGTCAAAAGAAGAAGTATTTTAAAAATAAAAGTGTTTCCCAGTTTTCTGTGTTGTGTTATTTACGTACGAGACACAGGCCCCCAAAACTAGATCAGAGAGAAAATCTGGGTGGCCGGGCCCAGTCAGAATGCGGGATGTGTCTATGCTGAGACCCGTTGGTCCCCGACCTACGCTTTCTGTGAGAAGCAAAGAAAGAACCTGCCCGCTAGCTAGAAAGGCAAGTTATGGGGTCTGCTCCTTCCTCAGAAGTCAGCCACATGGCTGGCCATGGCCGAGAAGGCTTGCCTGGCTCCAGGTGTCCCAGAGAAGCAGGGAAGGCCCGGGAAAGGGTGGGCCGCGCCCCGGGCAGCCTCTTGGTGGCTCCATGCCGGGCTGTGTTCAGGACATGGTCACCGCGAGCAAGGGGGAGTGGTGGAGGCAAGGAGCTTGCCGCCCGCAACACCCCGGGTGCTGAGCCCATGCAGAGCTGGCAACCGGGCAGGCTGAGTTCTGACAGACACGGGCACTGCAGCCCTCGACTGTCCACATGGTGGCCTCGTTGGTCCGAACACCTGCACTTCCCTCAGCGGGCAATTCCGGGGGCTAGGGATTCTTCTGTGGTTCGCCTTGGGGACGCACCGTGGCTTTGGCCCAGTGTCTCCTCTGGGTGTGGCCAGTGTGCTTAAGGCAATGGGGGCGTTGTGCAGCAGCCCCTGGGTGACATCACAGCGGCCCAGGGCTCTTTGTAATGCATCCCCTGGCTGACATACATACCAGGCTCGCCCTACCTGGGCAGCTCAGTGCGTGCTTGGCCTGAGAAAGAGTTAGTGGCAAAGGAGACCCTCTCCCTAGATTCAGACCCTTTCTTCAGATCGTTTGGCACACACCACAAACCGTTTTTCCGTGTGGACAGTTTCCTCCTTCCTTAGGATCGTACCCCACCCCACCGGCCACCTCCCCAGCCGCACCTTCTTTGCCCGCCGATACTTCCGGTCCTCGGGGAGCTGCTCCCTATCCGTACTGCCAGGGAGAACCATGCACATGCCCGTTGCCCGTGTCACAGGCTGTTCCACCGGGATTCTGTGCCTTTAGCAGCTGGCTTTTCCCACTTTAACCAGCAGAGATCCCACTACCACTTGGAGCAGTCCTGAGCCTCTTGACCATCCTAGGCTCCCAGCAGACGGCTGGAGAGAGACCACCCAGACGAGCTCCTCCTCTCCAGGGCACATGGGAACCACTACCAGCCAGCCTCGAGGTGTCCTATCTCTGCAAAACCGCCATACAGAGTCAGTCAAAAGACCAGGCCTTTTGCAGCACAAGCACCGGCACGATGGCTGGCTCTGATGCTCTGGACAAGCCGATAGACACGACTACTCCACCGCTAGCCATCGTCTTCCGGTTCCCCTAGGCACCGCACGAGACCATGGGCAGCACCACCGCCGGCCTCCTGTGGGCCTCAGACGACCACCACGTGGGCGGTCTTCATCTGGTCTTCCCTGGCCCCATACGATGCCGTGGGAGGCACAGATGATGGCCTCGGCTCTCCCCGCAAGGCGGACGATGACCCGATCTGCAAGCCACCGCTTTCGGGAGAGGCACCTACAACTGCCCCCTGGCCCTGGACAAGTCCGTGGGCTACACAGGCGCCATTCTGAAGGCTGATGCTCAAAACGAGCCGATGGACATGATACCATCCTCGATGGCCGCCATCTTCCATTAGCCCCTGACCACACATGAGGCCGTGGGCAGCTCCACCTTCGGCCCAAGGGCCGGCAATGACGCTCAAGGTAAGCACATTCACACGACAACACCCTCGATAGCCGTCATCCTCCGTTGGCAACGGCTCTGCAAGGGAGGGTAGGCAGAAAAACCTCCGGCCACCTGTGCACCTTAGACAACTACCGCATGAGCGGTCATCGTCTGGTCTCCCCTGGCCCCATATGATGCCATGGGAAGCACAGAAAACTACCTCGGCCATACCTGTAAGTCAGCCTCGGACCGGATGGGCACTCCACTGCCCTCAGGAAAGGCACATACAACTGCCCTCCGGTCCCAGACAAAGCACAAGGCAGCACAAGCACCTGCCCGAACGCTGACACTGATGCTCAGGATGAGCCGATGTGACACAACACCTAACTCAATGGCTGTCATCTTCCGGTCACCACCCAGCTCCACACGATTCCGTGGGTAGCTGCACCGCCATCGTCCTGCACACCTCAGACACCCACAGGATGAGGAGTCATCATCCCGGCTCCCCTGGACCCACAGGGTGCTGTGGGAGGCACAGACGATGGCCTCGGTCCTACCCGCAAGTCGGACTAGGACCCAATGGCATTCCACCACCATGGGGAAAGGCACCTACTCTATCCCCCGTGCCCCAGAAGACGCAGTGGGCAGCACAAATGCTGTCACGAAAGCTCACTCAATCTCTCTATACAAGCCAATGGACACGAAGCCACCATCACTAGCCGTCATCTTCTGGTCCCCACCGGGACCCACACTAGGCCATGGGCATCACTACCGCTGGCCTCCTCTGCAACTGATAAAAACACCATGTGGGCGGTCATCATACAGTCAGACCTGGACCCATATAATGCCATGGGAGGCACAGCCGAATAACTCGGCCCTACCCCTAAATCGGCCTCTGACCCGATGGACACGCCACAGACCTTGCCAATGGCACCTACAGATCTCCCCTGGCTCCAGACGAGGCCTATGTCCTCCTATTTATTTGACAAAATCTTTCCCACAATATGTGTGTATATTATATACTCACACTAAACCCTGCTCTTGCTAGTATGCCTCTGCTCTGTTTACTCTTTGACCCGGGGACAGTGGAAGAACATACATACATGAGTGATAATGTTCTGAGCCACACTTAAATATGCAACATGTTCCATGCCCCAGTGACTGGGATGTGGAAGTAGCCGCGTTTTATGACTGTGCGTGCTCACCGTGTGGTCTGCGTGATGAGCGTTTAATGGATGACAACCCAGGGAGAGGCAAGCCCAGAGGAAGGAGACCCGGTTGGCTTATGTGGCCCCTTCCCTCTCCTCTCCCACTGCTCTGAGATCACTGGAGGCTAGGGAATCCTGGCTGTGACACAGGAAACCACTCTTATCATTTTGGTTTTTAAACATGCTTAATTCTGTATGTGTGTGCCTTGTGTAACTTAAGACTTTTTCCGATCTTCCTCACACATTCCCACTTCCCAATGAGAGATTGGATTTGGCATCCAGGTCCTCGAGGCTGGAGGAAAGACAGAAGGAATTGTTTCTCACTGCTGTGTGATAATTGAAATTTTAAGCTTAGAATTTATCAAGTAGCTTAGTAATATCAGAAAAGGCCCTCCTTAATAACTGCCTGGCCTGACTCTAACCTATACTGCTAACATGTCAAACCACTTTGAGTTACAACTGTGCCCACTTCTCGCTGATCCTAGAGTCTGCAGGGTCTCCACCAGACTTAATACACGCAGAATTATTAACCTCTGAAGACCACGTTCTAGTTGGAGGGGAGGAAAGAGACTATAAACATCTGTAAGTTCTCTGGTAGCTAAGCCAGTAACAAACACTATGAAGAATAAAAAGCAGGATATGGAGGACTGAGATTATAGGCAGAGAGAAGCAGGGCTTTCAAAATAAACAGTGGACAGGGTAAGCCTCACCAGGGAGGTGGGACTTGAACAGTCTACAAGGAGGTGACAGAAGCAGGTATCTGAGCGTAAAGCATTCCATACAATGGGATAAATTACTGAAAAAGTCAAGAGGAAGGATGCTTGTGGTCTTCAGGGAGCAGTCAGTCAACAAATGCGGCTAGAATACTGTCAAAAAGGTGGGAAAAGAAGACCGGGGACAGAGATATGGGTTGAAGTCCCTGCACCACCATTTACTAGTTTTGTAGTCACATGCTGTTGATGCGATGTGCAAATGTCTCAGTGAACCCAGTGCTGTCTGTCTCTAAGTCCTAGTTACCTTGCAGGCTTTTGGAAACATAAGTAGGGAAATGACATATAAACCATCTTGTGAACTGTTCTGTGCATATGGATAGATGGGTAGAAAAAAAGATATTGATAGATAGGACAGATAGACAGATAGATGACAGATTAGATAGGATAGATGATAGGTATAGAAAGATCGAATAGATAGATAATAGATAGATAGATGGATAGATAGATAGATAGATAGATAGATAGATAGATAGATAGATAGATAGATAGATAGATAGATAGCCATAATAGATAGCCATGTTGTTAACTGTGTGTAAGGCTGGGGTTACTAATGGGAGGAGCAAGCACATCGGACACTGATGATGTGCCAATGTCTCCGGCTGCTGCCTCCTCCCACATGGGACACTGATTATGTGCCCAAGTTCTTGGCAGTTGCCCCCTCCCAACCTGAAAAATATGCTTTGGGCTAGCAAATCCTCATGCTGCTGTAAATCTTTAGCTCTGCCTCCCCCTACCTTCTTTAAAATCTCGCTGCCTGTCTACTTATGTGTGAACTCCCCAGCCTTAATTGCTATAGACTGGGGAAATCTTGCCCAGGTATTTGCGTTCAAATAAACTACCGGGCCCTTTGTTGCCTCTCTTCACCTTCTTATTTCAGCTAGAATTTATCTTACACTGTTCTGTACATAACGATAGATGGGTAGACAAAATGATGACGAAAGGTAGATGACAGACAGATGACATGTGATAGATTGATTGGAAATAGATACATTAGATAGATGTTAGATATTCATAGATTAGAAGAATAGATTGACAGAGATGACAGATAGATAAGATATATAAAGATGACAGATGATAGACTAGATTGGATAGATGATATAGGTAGGTTAGATTAGACAAATAGATGATATATAGATACAGAGTTATGAACTGAATTTATGGGCCCTCACCTCACCATCTTTCGCTCCTCATAACACCCCACCACCACCACACACACACAAACACACACACACACACAAGTTCATATTTGAACTCAGTCAGGGTTGAAGCACTAACCCCCACTGTCATGGTATTGGGAGGTGAGGCCTTTGGAGGTAATTAGGTTTGGAAGTTATCATGAGGGTGTGGGTGGAGCTGCCATTATGCAATCAGTGCTATTTAGAGGAACAGAGGACAGAGCTTTCTCACTCGACCCTGTGAGGACACAGCAGGGATGCAGCCATATGCAAGCCAGAAGAAGGGACCTCACCAGGAACTGAACCTGACTTGATCTAGGACTTCTGCTTACAGAATTGCGAGAAATCAGTGTCTATCGATTAAGCCCCCACTCAATGACACTCTGGTTATCAGCTTGAGTAGACTAACATAGATATGTAGGTAAGCAGAGATGCAATGAGATGATGGATGGAGAGAGCCTATGCATAGATATCTGTGCTTAGGTGCCTGCATAGGTATCTGTGTTTAACCACGTCAGCACTTTGAAGTCTGCTCCCTTTGGGGGGAACACCAGGTGCACAACTTATGCACGTTTCTTTTTTAAAGTGTGGGCTGCAGTTTCCAATAACTTGGGTCTCCGTTAACTCTCAGCCGTGTATATGTGTCTGTGAGTGTGCTTGTGTGTGTGTACACCACTGCCCCTACAGGTGTACTATCACAGGAGTTTCAAAAGTAACAAAAGAACGCAGAATAGGGCAAACATCTTGCAAACTATGACCAGAAAGAATAAAATTTTTCCACTAGACTCTGGGGATATCTTTGCCAAGTGTTTCTATGCGATTTTAGAAAGATCTTGCTGGAAATGTTGCTGGGACCACTCTGAACCGTCAAGTTAGTTAAGGTAAATAGCGAGAAGAGGAGAGCAGCAAAGACCACCCTCGGTGTGTCTCCTATGCATCAGGCCAAGGTGTACAGGATTTAATTCTACTACACCACTTCATCTCACTATGGCTGACGTGGGATGACCTTATACATCACCTTCATCCGTTAGTAAAAAGTTACTTCAGAATCACCTCCCTTAACAGAAATTAAATAAGTGCGGGGACATAAACATTCCTAGAATTCCTGCCACCATCACCCAACTCTTTATACTCAGTACCCTTTTCATATGAACAGAAACATAGCTCTCAACGCTACTATTTCATTTCAGATAGACCTCACTCACATCTAAATGCCTAAATGCACTGAAACTCTACCTCCACCTTGACAGCAGAGGGGAGCAGTTTCCCCACAAGCTAGCTGGCCTGCCACCTCAGCAAGCCCATGGGCCACAAGCCCACAGGAGCCCTGCATGTCACCAATAGGCAGTTCACTTAAACGGTGACTACACGCATGCTCTCTGGAGATGGGTCACCAATCAGGGCCTCCGAGGTGACATCGGTGCACAGGAATGAAGACCTACTACTGGGCATGCACATGCCCTGGAACACGCAGGCCAGCCATTGTGATCCCTGCGTGGGGCATCGGATATGCTCGGCAGCTCACGCAGCCGCCACAGCAGGAATGGCACAGGCAGAGCAGCCGGAGTGCCCTGTCATGCACAGGTTGAAGAGCACAGCCCGCCAACCACACCATCCACACCCAGGAGTCTCGTGCCAATTACGCAGGAGAAGTTCCCACCCAAGGCCAATCCTCTCAAGTCCCAAACACACAGCTAACTCACATAAACAAACACAAGGAATTGAGACTGAGAAGGACATAGAGGAATCAAAGTGCACCTAGTGAAAGAACGTTGACAAAAGTGAGAAAACAGATGAACAGACAGATGATTGATATATGGATTGGATTGATATACATACATATAGATGACAGATTAATCAGATAGATACACAGATGATAGTAGGTACATGATAGATCATAGATAGATGACAGATAGATAGATAGGTAGATAGATTATATAGATAGTTAAAGAGATAGGTAGGAAGATAGATAGGAAAGCATCATACTAAACAAAGCTATCTTTCACTCAAGATCATCTATGTGCTCCCTTACAGGAGACTCACTTAAGATCCAAGGACACAGACAAACTAAAAGCTGAAGAAGCGGGGACAGGTACCTTTCACAAGTGAAACTGAGAAACAAACAAACAAACCAATGGATTCTGTTTGAGTCACCGGAGACAGTCAGTAGAAAATAGCCCTATCTGGCCAACGTGAATTTTTTCTGCTTCGTTTCAGCAGTGCCCAGCCATAAATTTAGTGGTGAAGCAACATCCTTCCCATTTTCTCTCACCTCAAAAACTGAATTGCTGTAATAATATGCGTCTGGGCCTTTGAAATCAGAGGGTTTTATGATGTTCACGAATGTAAAGATGTAATAACCACATACAGAGGGAAGTTTAGACACTCAAATAAACACGTCACTCCTCAGAACACCCTTTGCTCCCAACTGCTTCTGTCTAGAAGTTGGTGTTCATTTTTATTTTTCCCTCCTCCTATCAGCAGTGATCACACTGATGTTCCTCAAACACGTTGGTAAGCAAAGTACCACGTATACTTTTCTGTCTACAACAGGCCCAGAAGAAGGATACTTGTGGTCTTCAAGGAGCACTTAGTCAATGAATGTGTCTAAATACAGTCAGCAAGCGAGAAGGAGGTAAAAGAGGACAGAGTACAGAGATACGGGTTCACGTCCCTGCACCACAATTTACTGGTTTTGTAAGCACACTCGGCTGACTCGACCTGCAAGTGTCTCAGTGAACCTAGTGCTCTCCCTACGGCCTAGTTACTTTGCAAGCTTTTTGGAAACATAATATAGGGAAGTGACATAGGCGATGTTGTTGACTGTTCTGTACATAAGTATAAATGGGAGGACAAAAAGATGAGTGATTCATAGATAGATAGATAGATAGATGACAGATGATAGATAGATGATAGACGTGATAGATAGATGAAAGGAAGATAAATAGATAGATAGATAGGAAGATAGAAGGATAGATAGATAGATTGATAAATAGAGAGAGAGAGAGACAGACAGATAGATAGATTCAGGTACATATCGATTAACACAAAGTTATTGCTCATAACCGGGATATCAATGGTGAAAGCACATAGCGAAACTACAGACAAAAACGAAAATGAAATCCAGTTTAAAAAGACAGTAAGCAGCCATAAGAAGAAAATAAATCCTACCATTTGTATTGATGCGGATGGAGCAAGATGGTAGTATGCTCAGTGAAATAGGCCAGGTGGAGTAAGACAAGTACCAAATGATTTCACTCATGTGTGGAGTATAACAACAAAGAAAAACTGAAGGAAAAAAACAGCAGCAGACTCACAGAACCCGAGAGTGGACTAACAGTTACCAAAGAGAAAGGGACTGGACATGGTGGGTGGAAAGGGAGGGATAAGGGTGGGGAGAAAGAAAGGGGACATTACGTTTAGCATGAATAATGCGTGTGCTCAGGGGGTATGGGGAGGGCTGTACAATACAGAGAAGACAAGTAGAGATTCTACAGCATCTTACTAAACGCTGATGGAAAGCGACTGTAACAGGGTGTGTGGGGGGGACATGTTGAAAGGGTCTACAGCATACAACTATGCTGAAGGAGAGAATCTGTAAGAGGTTTTTGGTGGGGAATTGGTGAAGTTGGGAGGAGCGTAAACATACTGTTCTTCACGTGATTGTACATTAATGATAACAAAAAAACTTTTTTTAATTGCAATAAGGGCACTGCTCTAAATCATCAGAATGAAAGGACAGGCTTTGAGTGCTCCAAAGAAAACACCAGCTATGTGCTCCCTTACAGGAGACTCACTTGAGATCCAAGGACACAGACAAAATACAAGCCAAAGGGGTGGGGACTGGTACCCTACACAGTGAAAGTGAAAAACAAACAGTAAAACAAATGGATTCTGTTTGAGTTCCCAGAGTCAGTCAGTAGGAAATAGCCCTATCTGGCCACCGTGAATTCTTTTTGTTTGGTTTCAGCAGTGCCCAGCCATAGATTTAGTGGTGCAGGAACATCCTCCTCATTTTCTCTCACTTCAACAACTGAATTGCTGTAATAATATGCGTCTGGGCCTTTGAAATCAGAGGGTTTTATGATGTTCACGAATGTGAAGTTGTAATAACCACATACAGAGGGAAGTTTAGACACTCAAATAAACACGTCACTCCTCAGAACACTCTTTGCTCCCAACTGCTTCTGTCTAGAAGTTGGTGTTCATTTTTAATTTTCCCTCCCTCCTATCAGCAGTGATCACGCTGATGTCCCTCAAAGATGGTGGTGAGCAAAGCACCAAGTTTACTTTCTGTGTACAAGAGGCCCAGAGGAAAATTACTTGGGGTCTTCAGGGAGCACTTAGTCAATGAATGTGTCTAAATACAGTCAGCACGTGAGAAGAAGATAAAAGAGTACAGAGACACAGGCTCAAGTCCCTGTACCACCATTTACTGATTTTGTATGTACACGCAGCTGACTTGACCTGCAAGTGTCTTGGTGAACCCCGTGCTCTCCCTATGGCCTACTTACCTTGCAAGATTTTTGGAAGCATAATGTAGGGAAGTGACATAATCTATGCTGTTAACTCTTCTGTACACAAGGTAAGATGGGCATACAAAAAGATGATTGAATGATTGATAGACAGTTATATACGTAGATAGATAGACAGAAAGATGGATAGATAGTTATAGGTACATGTCGATTAACACAAAGCTATTGTTCATAACAAGGAGAGCAATGGTGAAAGCACAGAGCGAAACTACAGACCAAAGAGAAGACAGAAATCCAGTTTAAAATTTGCAGTAAGCAGCAGTAAGAAGAAAACAAATCCTACCATTTGCAACAACGTGGATGGAGCTAGAGGGTATTATGCTCAGTGAAATAGGCCAGGCAGAGAAAGACAAGTACCAAATGATTTCAATCATGTGTGGAGTATAACAACAAAGAAACACTGAAGGAAAAAAACAGCAGCAGACTCACAGAACCCAAGAGTTTACTAACAGTTACCAAAGGGAAAGGGACTGGGCAGGGTGGGTGGGAAGTGAGGGATAAGGGCGGGGAGAAATGAATGGGGCATTAGGATAAGCATGTAAAATGTATGGCGTGATGGGAGCATGGGGAGGGCTGTACAACACAGAGAAGAAAAGTAGAGATTACACAACATCTTACTACACGCTGATGGACAGCAACTCTAACGGGGTGTGTGGTGGGGGACATGGTGAAGGGGTCAACAGCATTCAGCTACGCTGATGGACAGCGACTCTAACAGGGTTTTTGATGGGGACTTGTTGTACTTGGTGATCATAATGTTCTTTGTGTGATTGTAGATTAATGGTAACAAAAAAATTATTTAAGTGTGATAAGTACACAGCACTCAATTGTCAGAATAAAAGGACAGGCTCTGAGTGCTCCAATCAAAAGACCCAGGGATAAAAGAAGGGATGGAAACACAAGACCACCTACGTGCTCCATTACAGGAGACTCACTTGAGATCAAAGGGCGAAGACCAACTACAAATTGAGGGGGTGGTGACAGGTAACCTAGACAAGTGAAACTGCAAAAAAAAAATAGAGGGTGGGGCGGAAGATGGCGGCGTGAGTAGAGCAGCGGAAATCTCCTCCCAAAACAACATATATCTATGAAAATATAACAAAGACAACCCTTCCTAGAATAAAGACCAGAGGACACAGGACAATATCCAGACCACATCCACACCTGAGAGAACCCAGCGCCTCGCGAAGGGGGTAAGATACAAGCCCCGGCCCCGCGGGAGCCGAGCGCCCCTCCCCCCAGCTCCCGGCGGGAGAAGAGCAGGCAGAGCGGGAGGGAGACGGAGCCCAGGGCTGCCGAACACCCAGCCCCAGCCATCCGGGCCAGAGTGCAGGGCCCTCGATACTGGGAAAACAGGGCAGCAAGAACAGTGAGCAGGCACTGGAGGCTGGGCGACAGAGGACATAAGAAAAGCGCGCGACCATTTTTTTTTTTTTTGCTTTTTTGCTGCTTTGTTTTGGCGAGCGCTTTTTGGAAGTCTTAAAGGGACAGGGACCCCAATATTAGGGAAACAGGGCAGAAAGACCGGTGAGCAGAGGCCTGAGGCTGGCACCGGAGAATAAAGAAAAACAAACGACCACCATTTTTTTTTTTTTTTAATTAAAAAAATTTTTTTTTTTAATTAAAAAAATTTTTTTTCTTGTTTTTTTTTGTGGTCGTTGTTTTGTTTTGGCGGGTGCTTTTTGGAAGTCTTAAAGGGGCAGGGCGGGCCACTTAATCCAGAGGTAGGGAATCCGGGATCTCTGGGCACCCTAACCCCTGGGCTGCAGGGAGCAGGGAGGCCCCTTACGGAGATAAATAGCCTCCCAGCAGCTCCTGCTCCAACGCGACTCCACCATTTTGGAGTAGCTGCCGGAGCCAGGCCACGCCCACAGCAACAGCGGAGATTAACTCCATAGCAGCCGGACAGGAAGCAGAAACCCTGTCTGCGCGCAGCTGCGCAGCACAAGCCACTAGAGGCCGCTGTTCTCCCAGGAGAGGAGGGCCACAAACCAACAAGAAAGGAAGTCCTTCCAGCCGTCACTCGTCCCAGTTCTGCAGACTATTCCTATCACCATGAAAAGGCAAAGCTACAGGCAGACAAAGATCACAGAGACAACACCAGAGAAGGAGACAGACCTAACCAGTCTTCCTGACAAAGAATTCAAAATAAGAATCATAAACATGCTGACAGAGATGCAGAGAAATACGCAAGAAAAATGGGATGAAGTCCGGAAAGAGATCACAGATGCCAGAAAGGAGATCGCAGAAATGAAACAAACGCTGGAAGGGTTTATAAGCAGAATGGATAGAATGCAAGAGGCCATTGATGGAATTGAAATCAGAGAACAGGAACGCATGGAAGCTGACATAGAGAGAGACAAAAGGATCTCCTGGAATGAAACAATATTAAGAGAACTGTGTGACCAATCTAAAAGGAGCAATATCCGTATTATAGGGGTCCCAGAAGAAGAAGAGAGAGGCAAAGAGATGGAAAGTATCTTAGAAGAAATAATTGCTGAAAACTTCCCACACTGGGGGAGGAAGTAATCAAACAGACCACGGAAATACACAGAACCCCCAACAGAAAGGATCCAAGAAGGGCAACACCAAGACACATAATAATTAAAATGGCAAAGATCAAGGACAAGGAAAGAGTGTTAAAGGCAGCTAGAGAGAAAAAGGTCACCTATAAAGGGAAACCCATCAGGCTAACATCAGATTTCTCAACAGAAACCCTACAGGCCAGAAGAGAATGGCATGATATATTTAATACAATGAAACAGAAGGGCCTTGAACCAAGGATACTGTATCCAGCACGACTATCATTCAAATATGACGGTGGGATTAAACAATTCCCAGACAAACAAAAGCTGAGGGAATTTGCTTTCCACAAACCACCTCTACAGAACATCTTACAGGGACTGCTCTAGATGGGAGCACTCCTAGAAAGAGCACAGCACAAAACACCCAACATATGAAGAATCGAGGAGGAGGAACAAGAAGGGAGAGAAGAAAAGAATCTCCAGACAGTGTATATAACAGCTCAATAAGCGAGCTAAGTTAGGCAGTAAGATACTAAAGAGGCTAACCTTGAACATTTGGTAACCACGAATTTAAAGCCTGCAATGGCAATAAGTACATATCTTTCAATAGTCACCCTAAATGTTAATGGGTTGAATGCACCAATCAAAAGACACAGAGTAACAGAATGGATAAAAAAGCAAGACCCATCTATATGCTGCTTACAAGAAACTCACCTCAAACCCAAAGACATGTACAGACTAAAAGTCAAGGGATGGAAAAACATATTTCAAGCAAACAACAGTGAGAAGAAAGCAGGGGTTGCAGTACTAATATCAGACAAAATAGACTTCAAAACAAAGAAAGTAACAAGAGATAAAGAAGGACACTACATAATGATAAAGGGCTCAGTCAAACAAGAGGATATAACCATTCTAAATATATATGCACACAACACAGGAGCACCAGCATATGTGAAACAAATACTAACAGAACTAAAGGGGGATATAGACTGCAATGCATTCATTCTAGGAGACTTCAACACACCACTCACCCCAAAGGATAGATCCACTGGGCAGAAAATAAGTAAGGACACGGAAGCACTGAACAACACAGTAGAGCAGATGGACCTAATAGACATCTATAGAACTCTACATCCAAAAGCAGCGGGATATACATTCTTCTCAAGTGCACATGGAACATTCTCCAGAATAGACCACATACTAGGCCACAAAAAGAGCCTCAGAAAATTCCAAAAGATTGAAATCCTACCAACCAACTTTTCAGACCACAAAGGCATAAAACTAGAAATAAACTGTACAAAGAATGCAAAGAGGCTCACGAACACATGGAGGCTTAACAACACGCTCCTAAATAATCAATGGATCAATGACCAAATCAAAATGGAGATCCAGCAATATATGGAAACAAATGACAACAACAACACTAAGCCCCAACTTCTGTGGGACACAGCAAAAGCAGTCTTAAGAGGAAAGTATATAGCAATCCAAGCATATTTAAAAAAGGAAGAGCAATCCCAAATGAATGGTCTAATGTCACAATTATCGAAATTGGAAAAAGAAGAACAGATGAGGCCTAAGGTCAGCAGAAGGAGGGACATAATAAAGATCAGAGAAGAAATAAATAAAATTGAGAAGAATAAAACAATAGCAAAAATCAATGAAACCAAGAGCTGGTTCTTCGAGAAAATAAACAAAATAGATAAGCCTCTAGCCAGACTTATTAAGAAGAAAAGAGAGTCAACACAAATCAACAGTATCAGAAACGAGAAAGGAAAAATCACGACGGACCCCACGGAAATGCAAAGAATTATTGGAGAATACTATGAAAACCTATATGCTAACAAGCTGGGAAACCTAGGAGAAATGGCAACTTCCTAGAAAAATATAACCTTCCAAGATTGACCCAGGAAGAAACAGAAAATCTAAACAGACCAATTACCAGCAACGAAAATGAAGAGGTAATCAAAAAACTACCAAAGAACAAAACCCCCGGGCCAGATGGATTTACCTCGGAATTTTATCAGACATACAGGGAAGACATAATACCCACTCTCCTTAAAGTTTTCCAAAAAATAGAGGAGGAGGGGATACTCCCAAACTCATTCTATGAAGCTAACATCACCCTAATACCAAAACCAGGCAAAGACCCCACCAAAAAGGAAAACTACAGACCAATATCCCTGATGAACGTAGATGCAAAAATACTCAACAAAATATTAGCAAACCGAATTCAAAAATACATCAAAAGGATCATACACCATGACCAAGTGGGATTCATTCCAGGGATGCAAGGATGGTACATCATTCGAAAGTCCATCAACATCATCCACCACATCAACAAAAAGAAAGACAAAAACCACATGATCATCTCCATAGATGCTGAAAAAGCATTTGACAAAGTTCAACATCCATTCATGTTAAAAACTCTCAGCAAAATGGGAATAGAGGGCAAGTACCTCAACATAATAAAGGCCATCTATGATAAACCCACAGCCAACATTATATTGAACAGCGAGAAGCTGAAAGCATTTCCTCTGAGATCGGGAACTAGACAGGGATGCCCACTCTCTCCACTGTTATTTAACATAGTACTGGAGGTCCTAGCCACGGCAATCAGACAAAATAAAGAAATACAAGGAATCCAGATTGGTAAAGAAGAAGTTAAACTGTCACTATTTGCAGATGACATGATACTGTACATAAAAAAACCTAAAGACTCCACCCCAAAACTACTAGAACTGATATCGGAATACAGCAAAGTTGCAGGATACAAAATCAACACACAGAAATCTGTGGATTTCCTATATACTAACAATGAACCAACAGAGAGAGAAATCAGGAAAACAACTCCATTCACAATTGCATCAAAAAAAATAAAATACCTAGGAATAAACCTAACCAAAGAAGTGAAAGACTTATACTCTGAAAACTACAAGTCACTCTTAAGAGAAATTAAAGGGGACACTAACAGATGGAAACTCATCCCATGCTCGTGGCTAGGAAGAATTAATATCGTTAAAATGGCCATCCTGCCCAAAGCAATATACAGATTTGATGCAATCCCTATGAAACTACCAGCAACATTCTTCAATGAACTGGAACAAATAATTCAAAAATTCATATGGAAACACCAAAGACCCCGAATAGCCAAAGCAATCCTGAGAAAGAAGAATAAAGTAGGGGGGATCTCACTCCCCAACTTCAAGCTCTACTATAAAGCCATAGTAATCAAGACAATTTGGTACTTGCACAAGAGCAGAGCCACAGACCAATGGAACAGACTAGAGAATCCAGACATTAACCCAGACATATATGGTCAATTAATATTTGATAAAGGAGCCATGGACATACAATGGCGAAATGACAGTCTCTTCAACAGGTGGTGCTGGCAAAACTGGACAGCTACATGTAGGAGAATGAAACTGGACCATTGTCTAACTCCATATACAAAAGTAAACTCAAAATGGATCAAAGACCTGAATGTAAGTCATGAAACCATTAAACTCCTGGAAGAAAACATAGGCGAAAACGTCTTAGACATAAACATGAGTGACCTCTTCTTGAACATATCTCCCCGGGCAAGGAAAACAACAGCAAAAATGAGTAAGTGGGACTATATTAAGCTGAAAAGCTTCTGTACAGCAAAAGACACCATCAATAGAACAAGAAGGATCCCTACAGTATGGGAGAATATATTTGAAAATGACACATCCGATAAAGGCTTGACGTCCAGAATATATAAGGAGCTCTCACGCCTCAACAAACAAAAAACAAATAACCCAATTAAAAAATGGGCAGAGGAACTGAACAGACAGTTCTCCAAAAAAGAAATACAGATGGCCAACAGACACATGAAAAGATGCTCCACATCTCTAATTATCAGAGAAATGCAAATTAAAACTACAATGAGGTATCACCTCACACCAGTAAGGATGGCTGCCATCCAAAAGACAAACAACAACAAATGTTGGCGAGGCTGTGGAGAAAGGGGAACCCTCCTACACTGCTGCTGGGAATGTAAGTTAGTTCAACCATTGTGGAAAGCAGTATGGAGGTACATCAAAATGCTCAAAACAGACTTACCATTTGACCCAGGAATTGCACTCCTAGGAATTTACCCTAAGAATGCAGCAATCAAGTTTGAGAAAGACAGATGCACCCCTATGTTTATTGCAGCACTATTTACAATAGCCAAGAATTGGAAGCAACCTAAATCTCCATCAATAGATGAATGGATAAAGAAGATGTGGTACATATACACAATGGAATACTACTCAGCTATAAGAAAAGGGCAAATCCAATCATTTGCAGCAACATGGATGGAGCTGGAGGGTATTATGCTCAGTGAAACAAGCCAAGCGGAGAAAGAGAAATACCAAATGATTTCACTTATCTGTGGAATATAAGAACAAAGGAAAAACTGAAGGAACAAAACAGCAGCAGAATCACAGAACTCAAGAATGGACTAACAGGTACCAAAGGGAAAGGGACTGGGGAGGATGGGTGGGTAGGGAGGGATAAGGGGGGGAGAAGTAGGGGGGTATTAAGATTAACATGCATAGGGGGGTAGGAGAAAAGGGAGGGCTGTACAACACAGAGAAGGCAAGTAGTGATTCTACAACATTTTGCTATGCTGATGGACAGTGACTGTAAAGGGGTTTATAGGGGAGACCTGGTATAGGGGAGAGCCTAGTAAACATAATATTCGTCATGTAAGTGTAGATTAGTGATAGCAAAAAAAAAAAAAAAAAAAAAAGGGGCAGTTCCTGTGTGGTAACCTCCAACGAGTTCTACACAAGGGTATAAAGGGCATATAAAAGTGTAGGCAAAGGGTCTGTTTGTGTTTATACAGAGGATCAAAGCCTAATTGGGCTACCCCGAAAATGAACTAAGATATGATATGAAAAAGAACTTCCAACATCTGCACCCTCTGGAAGACTCATGCCAGAAGATGATCATCAAAAAACCCCAACAAAGATCCACGCACTGCTACAGCAGTAGATGCACTCATCCCACCAGCTCCTGGACCTGCCATGGGAATGAGGAAGGAGATATCTAAGCTGGCCTGTGCATACAGTAAAACAACAAAATTGGACTGGATCTATACTGTTGGAACTCAACCAAGAATTTGGAGAAGTGCAAATTGTAGCGCTCCAAAGTCCTACAACTACAAACTATTTATTGTTAAAAGAACATATGGCATGTGAACAGTCCCCAGGAATGGGTTGTTTTAATTTGTCTGATTTCTCTCAGACTGTTCAAGTTCATTTGGACAATATCCACCATATCATAGATAAGTTTTCACAAATGCCTAAGGTGCCTAACTGGTTTTCTTGGTTTCACTGCAGATGGCTGGTAATTACAGATATGCTTTGGTTATGTAACTATACTCCTATTATGTTAATGTGTGTGTGCAATTTAAGTAGTAGCTTAAAACCTATACATGCTGAAGTTACTCTACAAGAAGATATATCAAAGAAATAATCAATCTTCCCATGTTTTCTTCCGCCTGCTACTTCTATAGCTTTTCTTCTTCCTTCCTAATTACAACCCTTAAATAGAATTCGTGCCTCATATCAAATTTACTGAGTATCATAATTCTTCCAAGTGGTAAAGATACCTCAAGACAAATGCTGGGCATAGAAGCCACAGGGCATAAATATGCAAAGAAGTAAAAAGCTAACTTTTTCAAACAATAAGGCTTCTCTCTCACTTACCAACTTCACATTTCCCTGTATGGCCCCGGAAGATGACTGGTTAGCCAGAGACGGGTAAGATTCCTCAAGGGAGGAACAACCTAAGACAGGCACAGTCGCAGGGGGGCCATCAGGTGAGAAATTGGGGATCAACAGAGGTGAGGCTTAGAACCTCACCCCCCCCGTTCTGAGAGAAATCTTCTTCATACGTGGATGTTTTATTGCCCTGGTCTAGCTTGGATTAACACATAGTCTACAGGCACACACCTGATCATCTACATGTGCTCTCTTACAACACTAAACTATGTTTTCTACCTTTATCTTGTATCTACCTACCACTTCAGCATTTTATTAAAAATAATAATAATAAAGAGAGAAATGTGGTATCCACATATAAATCAAGTATAAAAACCAAATGAGTATTCATATTTGAACTGACTGTTTATAGTTCATAATGCATGAGCAAAACCGAAAGTTTCTGTGATGACTGCCCTTGTACTGTTCACTATGTAACTTATTCATTATGTAAGAATTTGTTCTACATGTAAAAACTTGTTTGTTATGCCTCAGAAGATTGGAAACTGACAAAAATTAGGCTTGGGGTGGAATAATGATTGTGCATTGAGCATTGACTCCCCTATACAGAATTTTATTGTCGTTAACAACCATTTGATCAATAAATATGAGAGATGCCCTCACAAAAAAAAAAAAAAAAAAAAAAAAAAGGACAGACTTCCAATGGTAAAATAAATTAGTAACCGGGATGTAATGTATAGCATAAGGAATATAGTCAAGATATTGTAACAGCCTGGTAGGGTGATAGCTGGAACCTAGAATTATGTATATAAATGTTCTACCACTGTGTTGTACACTTGAAACTCATGTAATGTAATACTGTGTGTCAACTACCCTTCAATAAAAAATAATTATTAAAAAAAAAAAAAAAAAAAAAAAATAGATGTGCTGATGGGTATAAAGATGGCGGCTCACGTGAGAGGGGAGGCAGAATCCTCCTACCAAAATGAAAACCACATACATACATACCATATGGAAAGAGAACAACTACACCAAATCCTGGAAGAGCAGCAGGGAAGAAAGCTGCTGCGCCAGGCTGTCACCTCAAGGAGAAGTGTGACATACAGTCCTGGATATGTGCTCTGGAAGCACGAACCTACCATAAATGTGCTGCTCTCTGGAGGACCAGTGGGGTTGGAATGCAAAGACAGGCAGGAGACTTCGAGAGACGAGTTTCCAGCCACTTGTGGGACAACACAGGGATCCACATCCAGCCGATGTGGGACAAAAGAAAGGCGGACAGTCTGTGAGACTTCCTAACAGCAAGAGAACTTCTAAAGGGGCAAAGCTTCCACAGGGCTTGCCACTCAGGATAAAGGACAGTTGCGCCAAACTGCCTGGGTGCACTCAGCCCGGCAGGCGGGTGAGCTTTCAGGAGCTCCAGGCACTCCATCCCCCTGGCTGGCCTTTCAGTTCTGAGGCCCCTTACCGTCATGTGACTGGTACACGGCCTGCGTCCCTGCCGGGACCAGCCTGCAAAACGGCCGCCCCCACCTATGGCAGCTTCTCCCTGCCTGCTCCACAAACTGGCCCTGGGAGTGGAGACAGGCACTGTGGCCGGGAAGCAGGAAAGTCCTCTTTCATTCCGGCGGGTTGGGCACTGGCACCACACCCCTGGGACGCCTGCCATCCCCCCAAGGGCTGAGCATCTCCAGAGAGTAAAGCTTCTGGGAGCTAGAGGGCACCACCTACAAAGATGAACCTTCAAAGGAACCTGGTAACTACACTCAAATCAATCTTCCTGAGAAAGAGATCTCAAAATAAATTCAGGAGCATGCTCAGGGAGCTACAGAAAATAAAACTGCAGCGTGGATGCAACATGGCAGCATGAGTAGGACATTGGGAATCTCCTCCCAATAACATATATATTTTTGAAAATACAACAAATACAGCTAATCCTAAAAGACAGACCAGAAGACACAGGACAACAGCCAGACTACAACTACACCAGCGAGAACCCAGTGCCTGGTGAAAGGGGTAAGATAGAAGCCCCAGCCCAGCAGGACCCGAGTGCACCTCCCCCCAGCTCCCGGCGGGAGAAGAATAGGAAGAGCGGGAGGGAGACGGAGCCCAAGACTGCTGAACACACAGCTCCAGCCACCCACACCAGAGCACAGAGACAGTGCATGCACGGGATCTCTGGAAACTAGGGAAACAGGGCAGCAAGACCTCTGAGGACATGCTGAAGCTGATGCACCTGTGACAAAAAAAGCGGGGGCTTTATGAAAGTCTTAAAGGGACAGGTACTTAACAGCTGGACGGAAACAACACAGGCCACCGCCCAGCAGATGGAATGTACAGGGAAATCCAGGCGCACTAACCCCCTGGGCAGCAGCTCTGAGGCACCTCACAGAGGTAAACCATCAAACAGCCCCCCGTCCATTACCCCTCTGGGCGCTGTGAAAGCATAGAAGCAGCCTAAGGCAAAAGGCCCACAGAAAGGGAAGTTCCTCCATTCTGGCCAGGCAAGACACAAAGAACCAGTCTACACGCAATTACCCAGCACAAGCCACTAGGGGTCGCAGTTGCCAAGTAAAGAAAGGCCAGTAGCATGTGAAAAGTTTGGCCCTCCCAGCTGACAGTCAATAGCACCTGTCAACATGAAAAGGCAAGAAAACATGATTCAGACAAGACTAACCCAGACAGCTTTGGCAACTGCTACATCTTCCCCTGAGAAGGAACCTGGGGAGATAGATTTAGCCAGTCTTCCTGAAAAGAATTCAAAACAAAAGTCATAACCATGCTGATGGACTTGCAGAGAAATATGCAAGAACTACAGAAGGAGAATACAGAAATAAAAAAAGCTCTGGAAGGACTTCAAAACAGAATGGACGAGATGCAAGAGACCATTAATGGACTAGAAAACAGAGAACAGGAACAGAGAGAAGCTGATGCAGAGAGAGATAAAAGGATCTCCAGGAATGAAAGAATTTTAAGAGAGCTGAGTGACCAATCAAAAGGAATAATATAGGCATTATAGGAATACCAGAAGGAGAAGAGACAGAAAAAGGGAGAGAAAGTGTCTTTGAAGAAATAATTGAAGAAAACTTCCCCAAAGTAGGGGAAGAAATGGCTTCTCAGACCACAGAGGTACACAGAACTCCCATGACAATGGATCCAAAGAGGGCAACACCAAGACACATAATAATTAAAATGGCAAAGATCAAAGACAAGGACAAAGTATTAATGGCAGCCAGAGAGAAAAAAAAGTTTAAGTACAAAGGAAAACCCATCACACTATCATCAGACTTCTCAACAGAAACCCTACAGGCCAGAAGAGAATGGCATGATATACTTAATACAATGAAACAGAAGGGCCTCGAACCAAGACTACTGAATCCAGCACAAATATCATTTAAATATGAAGGAAGGATTAAACAATTCCAAGACAAGCAAAAGTTGAGGGAATTTGCCTCCCACAAACCACCTCTTCAGGGCATCCTACAGGGACTGCTCTAGATGGGAGCACTCCTAAAAGGAGCACAGAACAAAACACCCAACATATGAAGAAGGGAGGAGGAGGAATAAGAAGGGAGAGAAATAAAGAATCATCAGACCGCTTTTATAATAGCTCAACAAGCGAGTTAAGGTAGACTGTAAGATAGTAAAGAAGCTAACCCTAAACCTTTGGTAACCACAGCCTTAAAGCCTGCAATGCAATAAATTCATACCTTTCAATAATCACCCTAAATGTAAATGGACTGAATGCACCAATCAAAAGACACAGAGTAATAGAATGGATAAAAAAGCAAGATCCATCCATATGCTGCTTACAAGAGACTCACCTCAAACCCAAAGACATGCACAGACTTAAAGTCAAGTGATGGAAAAAGATATTTCATGCAAACAAAAGAGAGAAGAAAGCAGGTGTTGCAATTCTGGTATAAGACAAAACAGACTTCTAAATAAAAAAAGTAACAAAAGACAAAGAAGGACATTACATAATGATAAAGGGCTCAGTCCATCAAGAGAATAAAACCATTTTAAATTTATATGGACCCAATACAGGAGCCCCAACATACCTGAAACAAAAATTAACAGAACTAGAGGAGGAAATAGAATGTCATGCATTCATTCTAGGAGACTTCAACACAACACTCACTTCAATGTGAGAGGGAATGGGTAGGATGGGTGGGTAGAGAGGGAAAAGGGGGGAGTAAATGGGGGGTGTTAAAATTAGCATCTTCCGGGGGGTGGGAGAAAGGGGAGGGCTGGACAACACAGAGAAGACAAATAGTGATTCTATAACATTTTGCTACGCTGATGGACAGTGAATGTAAAGGGGGGACCTGGTATAGGGGTGAGCCTAGTAAACAAAGTGTTCATCATGTAAGTGTAGATTAATGATTAAAAAAAAAGCAGGTGTAGATGCACTCATTGCACCAATTCCTGGAATTGTCATGGGAATGAAGAAGGAGATATCTAAGCTGGCCTGTGCATACAGTAAAACAACAAATTTGACTGGATCTATTCTGTTGGAACTCAACCAAGAATTAGGAGAAGTGCAAGTTGTAGCACTCCAAAATCTTACAACTACAGACTATTTACTGTTAAATGAACATATGGGATGTGAACAGTCCCCAGGAATGGGTTGTTTTAATTTGTCTGATTTCTCCCAGACTGTTCAAGTTCAGTTAGACAATATCCACCATATCATAGATAAGTTTTCACAAATGCCTAAGGTGCCTAACTGGTTTTCTTGGTTACACTGGAGATGGCTGATAAATATAGGTCTGCTTTGGGTATGTAACTGTACCCATATTATGTTAATGTGTCTGCGCAATTTAATTAGTAGTTTAAAACCTATACATGCTGAAGTTACACTACAAGAAGATATGTCAAAGAAATAATCAATCTTCCCATGTTTTCTTCTGCCTGCTACTTCTATAGCATTTCTTCTTCCTTCCTAATTACAAACCTTAAATAGAATTCCTGTCTCATATCAAATTTACCGAGTATCATAATTCCTGCAAGTGCTAAAGATACCTCAAGACAAATGCTGGGCATAGAAGACACAAGGCATAAATCTGCATAGAAGTAAAAAGCTAACCTTTTCAAACGATAAGGCTTCTCTCTATCTTACCAAATTTACATCTCCCTGTATGGCCCCGGAAGATGACTGGTTAGCCAGAGACGGGTAAGATTCCTCACGGGAGGAACAACCTAAGACAGGCACAGTCGCAGGGGTGCCATCAGGTGAGAAATTGGGGATCAACAGAGGTGAGGCTGAGAACCTCAATCCCCCTGTTCTGAGAGAAATCTTCTGCATCCGTGGATATTTTATTGCCCTTGTCTAGCTTTTATTAACACATAGTCTACAGGCACACACCCGATCATCTTCATTCGCTCTCTTACAACAGTAAACTGTTCTCTACCTTTATCTTGCATCAACCTACCACTTCAGCTTTTTATTTAAAATAATAATAATAAGGAGAGAAATGTGGTATCCAGCTATAAATCAAGTATAAAAATCAAACGAATATTCATATTTGAACTGATTGTTTATAGTTCATAATGCATGAGCAAAACCGAAAGTTTCTGTGATGACTGCCCTTGTACTGTTCACCATGTAACTTATTCACTATGTAAGAATTTGTTCTGCATGTAAGAACTTGTTTGTTATGCTTCAGAAGATTGGACACTGACGAAAATTAGGCTTGGTGTGGATTCATGATTGGGCATTGAGCACTGAC
The DNA here is from genome assembly GCF_030020395.1 of Manis pentadactyla. NCBI lineage: Eukaryota > Metazoa > Chordata > Mammalia > Pholidota > Manidae > Manis > Manis pentadactyla. Next base: position 266,120 of record NW_026644630.1, read on the forward strand.
CCCCCTATACAGAATTTTATTTTTATTGTTAACAACCATTTGATCAATAAGTGTGAGAGATGCCCTCTCAAAAAAAAAAAATACAGACTTCCAATTGTAAAATAAATAAGTAACTATGATGTAATGTGTAGCATAAGGAATATAGTCAAAATATTATAACAACTTTGTATGGTGATAGCTGGTATCTAGAATTATCATGTATATAAATGTTGAATCACTGTGTTGTACACCTGATACTAATGTAATACTGTGTGTCAACTACCCTTCAATAAAAAATAATTATCTACAAAAAATAAAATAAATAAAATACAAATATAAATAAAAATAAAAAACCCAACACAGTCCTGATTTGGTTGAAAGCAGTCATGCAGTCCTACTATTCCCATGTCTACCAAAAACACCTTCTAACAGCAAGCAAAGTTACCGGTGGTGCACGTGGTTTCTGTCCCAGTGACACACTAGGTACGCAGGTGTGTGCTGAGTACCACAGAAGCTCCAACATGCACCTACATCATCTTCCACTTGTTTTCCCTAAGGTTCCACTTATTTATTTTTAAAAAGTCAGTTACTGGATTGTGTTGACGAGAAAATTCACATTAGCAGTACCATTGTAAATGTAATGAACAGAGATATCGGGAATCAACATAAAATGATAAACTTAACCCAGAGGCCAGATTTAAATCTCACCTTCCTGACCTGCCAGATGTAAAAGTGGAAAGGAAACCTCATTTCCAACCCCTGCTGACTCCTCAGAGGTGCTTCTCCGTGGGCTCAGGGGCGGGGCAGGTGTTTGTGGGCCGCCCTACTCAGGGCCAGCCGAGGTCGGACACAGACGAGGAGCACACCGGCCATCCCTAGGGTGGCCCATGGTCAGCTGCTAGCTACTGGGACCAGGACAGGATTTACCAGTTGTCTTGTCTCTTGATTCTTCCCCTGAAAGGCAGGGAAGTAGAAAATTTTATTTCTGGCAATACCTGAATCTACCAAAGTAACATACTTGATGATTTTCTTCCTGAAAATTATGAGTGAAAAGGCTTCCTTTTCTCTGGGTTAGGAACATGGTGGGCCCACTACTGGCCAACCAGCCACAAGAGGAAGTGGGTCCTGCCAGGGTTTCCTTGCCTTCCAATTTCTCAAAAAAAGGGAGAAATCTGTATTTTAAATAAAAGCAACCCACTTAAATTACTTTAGAATTCTGTGCCAGACAAACACCCAGAGCCAATATGGCCTGTGTTCTGTGACCACCTACCTCCTGCCCTGTCCACTTCTGAGAACTGCCCCACGCCCACACAGGGCCTGCAGGCCATGAGATGCTCTGTCCTGCCTGTGTAGGGGCAATTATGCACACTCATGCTATCTGTATCTGTCTCTGGGTGGGCTTTCTGGCCCTCTCACGTGTATGTACTGCAGGGAGGGTAGGAAAGGGGCTCCACCTTTCAGAGCCTGTAGCTGCGAGTGCTGCCTGGGCCTCACAGGGCAGGCTCAGAGTGAGCGATTTCCAGGACAAAAAATGAACAACAAGATGGGATAAAGCAGAATGGTTCTGAACGGGAGGCTCAAACGCTGCCCCATGGACTTCCAGCCTGGCTCAGGATGAACATCTCAGACACTGGAAAATGGTAGGCTGAATCCGTGGGTACCCCCATGGAGCTTCTGTTTCTGAATGGTCAAGTGAAATCAAGAAAACTAAGGTAAATACTAGGATCCACTTTTTATAGATCAACAGTTTCCAGAGAAATTGCTGATGTAATAAATATATATATTTGAGAGGGCATATATTTTATTTATTGATCAAATGGTAGTTACCAACTATAAAACTCTGTATAGGGGACTCAATGCACAATCCTCAATCAACCCGAAGCCTAATTCTCAACAGTCTCCAATCTTCTAAAGTATAATGAACAAGTTCTTACATGGTGAACAAATTCTTACATAGTGAATAAGTTCTTACACGGTGAACAGTGCAAGGGCAGTCATCACAGAAACTTTCAGTTTTGATCACACATTATGAGCCATAAACAATCATGTGAAATATGAATATTCGTTTGATTTTTATACTTGATTTATATGTGGATCCCACATTTCTCACTTTATTATTATTATTATTATTATTATTATTATTATTATTATTATCATTTTAAATAAAATGCTGAAGTTGTAGGTAGATGTAAGATAAAGGTAGAAAACTTAGATAAGTGTTGTAAGAGAGCAAATGTAGATGATCGGGTGTGTGACTGTAGACTATGTGATAATCCAAGCTAGACAAGGGCAATAAAATATCCATGCATGCAGAATATTTCTCTCAAAACAGGGCGGGAGAGGTTTTAAGCCTCACCTCTGTTGATCCCCAGCTTCTCACCTGATGGGGCCCCTGTGACCTGGCCTGTCTTAGGTTGTTCCTCCCTTGAGGAATCTTACCCGTCTCTAGCTAACCAGTCTTCTTCCGGGGCCATACAGGGAGATGTAAAGTTGGGAATTGAGAGAGAAGTATAACTGTTTGAAAAGGTTAGCTTTTCACTTCTATGCAGATTTATGCCCTGTGGCTTCTATGCCCACCATTTGTCTTGAGGTGTCTTTAGCACTTGGAGGAATTATGATACTCGGTAAATTTGATATGAGACATGAATTCTATTTAAGGTTTGTAATTAGGAAGGAAGAAGAAAAGCTGTAGAGGTAACAGATGGAAGAAAACATGGGGAGATTATTTCTTTGACATATCTTCTTGTAGAGTAATTTAAGCATTATAGGTTTTAAACTACCTATTAAATTGCACACACACATTAACATAATAGGAGTACAGTTACATAAACAAAGCAGATGTACAATTACCAGCCATCTCCAGTGAGCCAAGAAATCCAGTTAGGCACCCTAGGCATTTGTGAAAATTTGTTTATGATATGATGGATATTGTCCAACTGTACTTGAACAGTCTGAGATAAATCAGACAAATTAAAACAGCCCATTCCTGGGAACTGTTCACATCCCATATGTTCTTCTAACAGTAGATAGTCTGTAGTTGTAAGATTTTGGAGCGCTACAACTTGCACTTCTCCTAAATCTTGGTTTAGTTCCAACAGTGTAGATCCAGTCAAATTTGTTGTTTTACTGTATGCACAGGCCAGCTTAGATATCTCCTTCTTCATTACAATGGAAAGTCCGGGAACCAGTGGGATGAATGCAGCTACAACTGCAGCATCGCCTGGGTCCTTGTTGAGGTTTTTTGATCATCATCTTCTTGTATGACTCTTCCAGAGAGTGATGTTGGAAGTTCGTCTTCACATCGTATCTTAGTTCATTTACTGGGTAGACACATTAGGCTTTGATCCTCTGCATAAATACAAACAGACCCTTTTCCCACACTTTGATCTGCCCTTTATACCATTGTGTGGAACACATTGGAGGTCACCAAACAGGAACTGCTATTTTTTTTAAGAGAAAAGTATATTATCGCAAAAGTGTACCTCCATAGCCAATCATCTGACACACTTTAAGTGATCAAAGTTAAGGATATTTAAACCATGCATTAATTGTTGATTTACAGTTAGTTTTATCCTGTCATGGAATAATCCCCCTTTTCTTTTTTTTTGTTATCTTTAATCTACACTTACATGAAGAATATTATGTTTACTACGCTCTCCCCTATATCAGATCCCCGCTATAAACCCCTTTCCAGTCACTGTCCATCAGCATAGCTAAATGTTGTAGAATCACTACTTGTCTTCTCTGTGTTGTACAGCCCTCCCCTTTCTCCCACCCCCCTATGCATGCTGATCTTAATACCCCCCTTCTTCCTCCCAACCCTTATCCCTCCCTACCCACACATCCTCCTCAGTCCCTTTCCCTTTGATACCTGTTAGTCCATTCTTGGGTTCTGTGATTCTGCTGTTGTTTTGTTCCTTCAGTTTTTCCTTTGTTCTTATACTCCACAGATGAGTGAAACCATTTGGTATTTCTCTTTCTCCGCTTGGCTTATTTAACTGAGCATAATACCCTCCAGCTCCATCATGTTGCTGCAAATGGTAGGATTTGCCCTCTTATGGCTGAGTAGTATTCCATTGTGTATATGTACCACATCTTCTTTATCCATTCATCTACCGATGGACATTAAGTTGTTTTCAATTCTTGGCTTTTGTAAATAGTGCTGTGATACACATAGGGGTGCATCTGTCTTTCTCAGACTTGATTGCTGCGTTCTTAGGGTAAATTCCTAGGAATGGAAATCCTGGGTCAAATGGTAAGTCTGTTTTGAGCATTTTGATGAACCTCCATACTGCTTTCCACAATGGTTGTACTAGTTTACTTTCCCACCAGCAGTGTAGGAGGGTTCCCTTTCTCCACAGCCTCGCCAACATTTGTTGTTGTTTGTCTTTTGGATGGCAACCATCCTTACTGGTGTGTGGTGATGCCTCATTGTAGTTTTAATTTGCTTTGCTCTGATAATTAGTGATGTGGAGCATCTTTTCATGTTTCTGTTGGCCATCTGTATTTCTTTTATAGAGAACTGTCTGTTCAGTTCCTCTGCCCATTTTTTAATTGGATTATTTGATTTTTGCTTGTTGAGGCGTGTGAACTCTTTATATATTTTCGACATCAAGCCTTTATCTGATCTGTCATTCACAAATATATTCTCCCATACTGTAGGGTTCCTTTTTGTTCTATTGATGGTGTCTTTTTCTGTGCAGAAGATTTTCAGCTTAATATAGTCCCACTTGTTCATTTTTGCTCTTGTTTTACTTGCCCGGGGAGATATGTTCAAGAAGAAGTCACTCAAGTTTATGTCTAAGAGGTTTTTGCCTATGTTTTTTCCCACGAGTTTAATGGTTTCATGGCTTACATTCAGATTTTTGATCCATTTTGAATTTACTTTTGTATATGGGGTTAGACAAAGGTCCAGTTTCATTCTCCTACATGTAGCTGTCCAGTTTTGCCAGCATTATCTGTTGAAGAGACTGTCATTTTGCCATTGTGTGTCCATGACTCCTTTATCAAATATTAATAGACCATATATGTTTGGGTTAATGTCTGGAATCTCTAGTCTGTTCCTCTGGACGGTGGCTCTGTTCTTGTGCCAGTACCAAATTGTGTTGATTACTATTGCTTTATAGTAGAGCTTGACATTGGTGAGTGAGATCCCCTATACTTTATTCTTCTTTCTCAGGATTGCTTTGGCTATTTGGGGTCTTTGGTGGTTCCATATGAATTTTTGAATTATTTGTTCAAGTTCATTGAAGAATGTTGCTGTGAATTTGATAGGGATTGCATCAAATCTGTATATTCCTTTGGGCAGGATGTCCATTTTGACGATATTAATTCTTCCTATCCACGACCATGGGATGAGTTTCCATTTGTAAGTGTCCCTTTTATTTTCTCTTAAGAGTGACTTGTAGTGTTCAGAATATAGGTGATTCACATCTTTGGATAGATTTATTCCTAGGTAGTTTATTCTTTTTTATGCAATTATGAATGGAATTGCTTTCCTGATATCCCTTTCTATTGGTTCATTGTTCGTGTATGGGAAAGCTACAGATTTCTGTGTGTTAATTTTTATCCTGCAACTTTGCTGTATTCCGATATCAGTTCTAGTAATTTTGGGGTGGAGTCTTAAGGGTTTTCTATGTACAATATCACGTCATCTGCAAATGGTGACAGTTTAACTTCTTCTTTACCAATCTGGATTCCTTGTATTTCTTTGTTTTGTTTGAATGCCATGGCTAGGACCTCCAGTACTATGTTAAATAGCAGTGGGGAGAGTGGGCATCCCTGTCTAGTTCCCGATCTCAGAGGAAAAGCTTTCAGCTTCTCGCTGTTCAGTATAATGTTGTCTGTGTGTTTATGATATATGGCCTTTATTATGTTGAGGAACTTACCCTCTATTCCCATTTTGCTGAGAGTTTTTATCTTGAATGGATGCTGAATTTTGTCGAATGTTTTTTCAGCTATGGAGATGATCATGTGGTTTTTGTCTTTCTTTTTGTTGATGCGGTGGATGATGTTGATGGATTTTTGAATGTTGTACCATCCTTGCATCCCTGGGATGAATCCCACTTGGTCATGGAGTTTGATCCTTTTGATATACTTTTGTATTCGGTTTGCTAATATTTTATTAAGTATTTTTGCATATACATTCATCAGGGATATTGGTTTGTAATTTTCTTTTTTGGTGTGGTCTTTGCCTGGTTTTGGTATTAGGGTGATGTTGGCTTCATAGAATGAGTTTGGGAGTATTCCCTCCTCTTCTATTTTTTGGAAAACTTTAAGGAGAATGGGTATTATGTCTTCTCTGTGTGTCTGATAAAATTCTGAAGTAAATCCATCCTGCCCGGGTATTTTGTTCTTTGGTAGTTTTTTGATTACCGTTTCAATTTCTTTGCTCGTAATTGGTTTGTTCAACTTTTGTGTTTCTTCCTTGGTCAGTCTTGGAAGGTTGTATATTTCTAGGAAGTTGTCCATTTCTTCTAGGTTTTTCAGCTTTTTGGCATATAGATTTACATAGTAGTATTTAATAATTCTTTGTATATCTGTGGAGTCTGTCATGATTTTTCCGTTCTCATTTGTGATTCTGTTGGATTGTATTGATTCTCTTTTTCCCTTAACAACTTTGGCTAGTGGCTTATCTATTTTGTTTTTGTCAAATAACCACCTCTTGGTTTCATTGATGTTTGCTATTGTTTTACTCTTCTCAATTTTGCTTATTTCTTCGCTTATCTTTATTAGGTCCCCCTTCTGCTGATTTAGGCCTCATTTGTTCTTCTTTTTCCAATTTTGATAATTGTGATGTTAGACAATTCATTTGAGATTGTTCTTGCTCCTTCTAGTGTGCCTGGATCGCTATATACGTTCCTCTTAAGAGTGCTTTTGCTGCGTCACACAGAAGTTGGGGCTTAGTGTTGTTGTTGTCATTTGTTTCCATATATTGCTGGATCTCCATTTTGATTTCGTCATTGATCCATTGATTATTTAGGAGCGTGTTGTTTAGCCTCCATGTGTTTGTGAGCCTCTTTACTTTCTTTGTACAGTTTATTTCTAGTTTTATGCCTTTGTTGTCTGTAAAGTTGGTTGGTAGGATTTCAATCTTTGGAATTTTCTGAGGCTCTTTTTGTGTCCTAGTATGTGGTCTATTCTGGAGAATGTTCCATGTGCACTTGAGAAGAATGTGTATCCTGTTGCTTTAGGATGTAGAGTTCTATAGATGTCTATTAGGTCCATCTGCTCTACTGTGTTGTTCAGTGCTTCCCTGTCCTTACTTATTTTCTGCCCAGTGGATCTATCCTTTGGGTTGAGTGGTGTGTTGAAGTCTACTAGAATGAATGCATTGCAGTCTATTTCCCCTTTTAGTTCTGTTAGTATTTGTTTCACATATGCTGGTGCTCCTGTGTTGGGTGCATATATATTTAGAATGGTTATATCCTCTTGTTGGACTGAGCCCTTTATCATTATGTAGTGTCCTTCTTTGTCTGTTACTTTCTTTGTTTTGAAGTCTATTTTGTCTGACATTAGTACTGCAATCCCTGCTTTCTTCTCGCTGTTGTTTGCTTGAAATATGTTTTCCCATCCCTTGACTTTTAGCCTGTGCATGTCTTTGGGTTTGAGGTGAGTTTCTTGTAAGCAGCATATACATGGGTCTTGCTTTTTTTATCCATTCTGTTACTTTGTGTCTTTTGATTGGTGTATTAAGTTCATTTACATTTAGGGTGACTATTGAAAAATATGTACTTATTGCCATTGCAGGCTTTAGATTTGTGGTTACCAAAGGTTTAAGGTTAGCTTCTTTATTATCTTACTGTCTAAATAAGCTCACTTATTGAGCTGTTATATACACTATCTGGAGATTCTTTTCTTCTCTCCCTTCTTATTCCTCCTCCTCGATTCTTCATATGTTGGGTGTTTTGTGCTGTGCTCTTTCTAGGAGTGCTCCCATCTAGAGCAGTCCCTGTAAGATGTTCTGTAGAGGTGGTTTGTGGGAAGAAAATTCCCTCAGCTTTTGTTTGTCTGGGAATTGTTTAATCCCACCATCATATTTGAATGATAGTTGTGCTGGATACAGTATAGTTGGTGCAAGGCCTTCTGTTTCATTGTATTAAATATATCATGCCATTCTCTTCTGGCCTGTATGGTTTCTGTCAAGAAGTCTGATGTTAGCCTGATGGGTTTTCTTTTATAGGTGACCTTTTTTCTCTATCTGCCTTAAAACTCTTTCTTTGTCCTTGATCTTCGCCATTTCAATTATTATGTGTCTTGGTTTTGTCCTCCTTGGATCCTTTCTGTTGGGGGTTCTGTGTATTTCCGTGGTCTGTTCGATTATTTCCTCCCCCAGTTTGGGGAAGTTTTCAGCAATTATTTCTTCTAAGATACTTTCCATCTCTTTTCCTCTCTCTTCTTCTTCTGTAACCCCTATAATACGGATATTGTTCCTTTTAGACTGGTCACACAATTTTCTTAACATTGTTTCATTCCTGAAGATCCTTTTATCTCTCTCTCTGTCAGCTTCTATGCGTTCCTGTTCTCTGGATTCAATTCCATCAATGGCCTCTTGCATCTTATCCATTCTGCTTATAAACCCTTCCAGAGTTTGTTTCATTTCTGCAATTTCCTTTCTGGCATGTGTGATCTCACTCCGGACTTCATTCCATTTCTCTTGCATATTTCTCTGCATCTCTGTCAGCGTGTTTATGATTCTCATTTTGAATTCTTTGTCAGGAAGACTGGTTAGGTCTGTCTCCTTCTCTGGTGTTGTCTCTGGGATCTTTGCCTGTAGCTCTGCCTTTTCATATTGATAGGAATAGTTTGCAGAGCTGGAACAAATGACGGCTGGAAGAACTTCCCTTCTTCTTCGTTTGTGGCCTTCCTCTCCTGGGAGAAAAGCAACCTCTAGTGGCTTGGGCTGGGCAGCTGCGTGCAGACAGAGTTTCTGCTTCCTGCCTGGCTGCTATGGAGTTTATCTCCACTGTGACTGTGGGCGTGGCCTGGTTCGGGCCCCTGCTCCAAAGTGGTGAAGTGGCGTTGGAGAGGGAGCGGCATGGAGACTATTTATATCTGTAAGGTGCCTCCCTATTCCCTGGAGCCCAGGGGTTAGACTGCCCTGCGATCTCCAGATTCCTTACCTCTGGATATAGTGTCCCGCCCTGCCCCTTTAAGACTTCCAAAAAGCAACCGCTGAAACAAAACAACGACCACAAAAAAAAAATTTAATTAAAAATAAAAGTGGCCACTCGTTTTTCTTTATTCTCCGGTGCCAGCCTCAGGCATCTGCTCACCGGTCTTGCAGCCCTCTTTCCCTAGCATTGGGGTCCCTATCTCTTTAAGACTTCCAAAAAGCGCTAGCCAAAACAAAACAGAAAGAAACAAAATTTGGCTCACTTTTCTTATGTCCTCTGGGGCCCGGCCTCCGGTGCCCGCTCACTATTGCTGCCTTGTTTTCCTAGTATCCAGGGCCCTGCACACTGGCCCGGATGGCTGGGGCTGTGTGTTCGGTAGTCCTGTGCTCCATCTCCATCCCGCTCTGCCTATTCTCCTCCTGCCGGGAGTTGGGGGGATGGGCGCTTGGCTCCCACCGCGCTGTGGCTTGTATCTTACCCCATTCATGAGGCGCTGCATTCTCTCTGCTGTGGATGTGGTCTTGATATTGTCCTGTGTCCTCTTGTCTTCATTCTAGGAGGGGTTGTCTTTGTTATATTTTCATAGATATTTGTGGTTTTGGGAGGAGATTTCCACTGTTCTACTCACGACGCCATCTTCCAACACTCTCCAATGTGCCATGATTTAGATTAACCTCATGCTAGTAACATAATTTGAGTAAATCCGATTTCTACTCTATTAACTACAGGTTTTAAAGAATTGTGTAAAAAAAAAACTTTCTGACCTTCAAAAGTTTTTGAGTGTCCTGATGAATCTCAAATAAGAGGTTAAATTATTTTCTTTGTCACATTTAAGCAGAGTAGGGGAGTGATAATCTAAAATCTAGGATTTATTATTAGTTAATACCTCCTTTCAGAGATAATAACATACAGTATGATGTGAAATAGTTTAAAATAGAAATTTAAAAACCACATCCTATTAAGATATACATTCTTATATTTTGTCCTGAGGCATTCCCCAATAAAAGAGGAAGATCTGTTTTCTTATATTCACTTCACTTATCAGGCATCTATTTTTATATATATGTATTAGAGTTCATACTATGAAAGTTAAAAATACAGTATTTTAAAAACTCACTATTAAGTCTCTAGACAGGCTTGCTGAATATCTTATGGTCAAAGATACTGTCTCTGAAGTGCTTGTAAATGCACACCTGCAAATTGCACATTCTGGACAATCAACCTTCTGTAAGTATAACAACAATGATCAGATAATATGTCTTTTGAGAAGGCACAGACACACAAAGTGTATTCAAGATAAACTTGCCCCATTTCAGAAGACAATACATTTTTATTTCATTTAGGAAAAGGGATTATAAATTCACTTTGTTTGTAATGCCAACTGCCTATGAAAAGAAAATTTCTGAATTATATAGATATCAGCATAACTGACACTTTTCCTAATGGCACATTTACCCAAACACTACAATTTGAAGAATAAAGAAAGCTAAACAACTGTTAAAAAGGAAAAGAAAAAAAAAGCTTCCTTCACCTGTACTTGTTTGTTTTTCAGTGAGAACCAGTGTGAGAGACATTCATAAGCTCCTGATAAAATCTACAACTGGTAGAGCCCACAAGATACTTTCTTCAGAGCTCACTAGGGAACTCACTGGTTCTACAATGGGATGGTCATGGGCTCAACAACCATCTCAGACAGAGACAGGGATGTGCTCCATCCACCCAGTGCCCCAGGAGCAGTGAGGGGTCCCACAGCAGGCACACTGGAAGGCTGTCCCACTCCCCATGCTCACTCGTGACACTTTGCTGACAGGATGGTACAAGGAGCAAGAACAGCATGAGGCCCGAGTGAACAGTGGCAGCCACGGGTTCTCAGTGAGCCACAGCAAACCTGGTTTCCCAAAGAATTTTTTTAAGACACTCTTTCTAAGACTATGAGTTGCTGAAGCTGTGGAAAATGACCACAGGCTCCTTCTAAAAATGTCTTTAACCTGAGGGTAGCCTCTGGGCAGTTAACTCATTTAGTGGATAAGGACCATTAATGCTATATTCCATTTTATGGAATCTGAGTATAGAAAGAAAACACAGTTGGCAGTTCTAATCCTGGTAGGATATGTGCGATGCAGTTGTCTGAAACAGCTTCATTCAGCAATTTTTATGCCAAATACAAAAAAAAAAGAGTATGCTGCTGAGGATTTTAAATTCCCAATTCAAACCCTACTGGTACAAGATGGAAGAGCAAGCAGGTATGTCTACAAGAACCAACTGAAATTGCATGGGAAAAGTTTTCTTGTGCTCAACAGGAAAAGGAACCAGCAATAAAATTTTAAGAAATATCAGAGGAGTAAGTGGAAAGAACAAAATCAATTAAGAAAGATAATGTCTTGGCGATTGACATTTATGTCCTTCTTAAACCACAGTAATTTAGTAAAATAGGATTATTTGCTCTCCTCTCACTGCTCACAAAACTGAACAGCTCTGTAGAGAACAGTATTTACATCTCTAAAACAATACAAATATAACATGTATTGTATTTTTACTTTATAATAGTTACTACAGTTACTGAAGAGAATGAGACTTAAAAAGTAACAGTCTTGCATGTATAAATCAAATGGGTGAGATGAGAGAAGTTCTAAGAATGCAAATTTGTCATCTTTTAAAGAAAGAAGTAAATACTGTCCAAATTTAAAATCACAGATTATAGACACTAGTATGAGGGACAGGGTGATCATAAAACTGCAAGCAGAACCTCATAAAGAAGATACATCTTGGGGACCTGGGAGAGGTCACATGAAAATATGGGCAGAGGAAAACTTACTCTTTACCTTTGACCCTCCTGTCAACAGGATTTACTGTCTGAACATTGGCATCAACATGGCTCTAGTATCTTAAACGTTCTGTTTCCTTTTCATTAACTTTGCTGCATAAGTCTAAGAATGAGATAAAAATTTTAATGGAAAGAAAATCACCAGTTTGGATTACTTAAGAAAAATGGCTGGAAGCACAACCAGGGTGGCCTTTCAATATTCACAGCACAAGGCATTGTTTTTAAGGAAGACATGCCCCAGGGCCTCATCACTGTAGAACACTGTGGCAGACATCTCAGTAAAGTGAAAATGGAAGATTAAACATTCGGAGAGAAGGTAAGACAAGTGAAGACCTCCTTGATTAGGTAAGTGATGTTTTAGACAGAGTAATACTGATTTTTAAATTCAGATCAAATTTCCTAAGAAAATATTAACTGCAGGATATGCGAGCATCTAATTGAGGTAATTTCCCAAACAGATTTCATCATAAAAACCAGAAGGTTCAGGAAGCTTGCTTTGGAGACACTTGGCTCTGACTGCTATTAGAACATGAGTGCAAATGCTGGATGAGGCAAGACCCAAAAGAACTGGTTACACACACTCAGCTGAAAACACCTGTAGCTATTGCCCCTTCACATAACAATTTTTGTTGAGTACGTTCTGTGTTCCTAGCATCAACAGGTGACAGACACTACAGTAAAGACACCACAGAGCCAGCTGAGGAGAAGCACAAGGCACTCAGAGCCTAGCTGAAGGCAAAGACATGAAAAAGAACACTCCAAGATAATAAATGTCCTAAGAGTAATAAGGTTTTCTGGGCACGGGGGAGAGAGAAATAATGAGAGTCCTGGTCAATTAGAGGAAGATCAACAACAAGGCCTGCTCAAATTGGGTTTTGAGACAAACAGTACCGACTTATGCAGGAGGTGAAAAGACAGGATTTGGCAACCAACTGGGTAATGAGGTGAGGCAAATGGGGTGGGGCTACTTGCAGGGCTTCACTCTGTAGATGTAGCCATTAACCCTATATTAATAATGTCTACATTTTAAAGACAGAGCAAAATCTGTGAACAACAATGAAATTTGGAACTTTAGCTTCCCTTTTTGTCTCTGAACAGTTCTATTAGCACATAACTGCTGCAGCCAGTTGGGCTTCAACAAAGGTCAAAATTTCTGTCCATCACTAAATTCTTTTCCATTCTGCCTAAATATGCTTAATTTTCATGAAGGAGAGTTTGGGAACAGCTAAGCCTGTGTTTCTCAAGGGTGATCACTGAGGAGCCCCAGGAGGTAGCAGGAAATGTGAATGGACTGTCTACAGCAGGGGTCAGCAATGGAGGAGCCTGTGAGCAAGTGTGCTGTTGTCATTTTTAAAGGGTTAGAAACCAAAACAAAGAACCAAACAGAATATGCAGCAGAGAACTATGTAGCACACAATGTCTAAAATATTCACCAAATGGCCCAACTCATGATATAGGGGATTGGACGATATACTTTGAAGTAGCCCTTGCAAATGTAAAATTTCTTAAATCTTAAATTTCTTAAATTGAATATGGCATTTTAATCTTAAAAATTCAGGGAAATCAGTCAAGGCATCCTGCCCCACGATGTATCTGTGTTTGTCTTGCTACTAAAACTTGTTATGTTTCACAATGTATTCAAAATCCTCAAGTCAAACGGATGCTCTGGGCAGAGAGCTATCTTTATTCTGTGACTTTGGGAAGTCCTAGGCCCTGAGAAAAACAATTATGGTTTTGCCAGCAACACAGATAATAATCATCTTAACTTTTCCTAGTTTCCATTTCACCAAGTGACTATTTCTTGATCTTGAACTCATCCAGGGCCACCAACATAACCCATCATAGCCTGACAACAGTATGCCCCAAAGTATTTTTGTTTTTGACAGAGCACTAAAACAAATAGTGAAATAGCCTAATATGAAAATGTACTTTCTAAAATAACATTCAATTTAACAAACTCTTTGGAATAGCTTGCCAGTTGCAAACTAGTATGGCTAGTAACAAACTAAATAGCCCATAGCAGAGAAATGATTACATTAACGATAATAATCCTTTAAAGGAATGACATGTATCTAATAATAAGTTACCTGCATTTGGAAACTATTTTTGTTAGACAACAAAGGCGGGCACAAAATGGTATATACAGCATTTCATATATTTATGTGTGGGTATGTGTGTGTGTGAAACACATACATATGAATAACTCTTTCTTTTGAATAATCTATGAATGAATCAGGGATTTGAAAAACTGCTAATTAAGAGAGTTGGTTCCTCATTCCTCAAAAGACAACCCCAAATACTCTAAATATATTCCTCACAATGATCTTCCCAAAAGTCTTATATAAACACTTCACTTGGGAACAACACAGCTTCATAAAACGTAGGAGATTTTGTGGTGCACTTCTGAGCCTCCACCAGTGGTTAGAAGATGCTAATACATCTTGTCTCCATTCATGGAAAAGAAAAGGAGAAGAGATGCCACAATGAACCACTGCTGGGTAATGAGCCTTTCTGCACCTCCTCAAGACCAGCTGCAACCATCTCCAGTCTACTTCAGGCTCCAATTAACAAAGTAAAATGGGGAAATGCTGTCACAGTTGGCCCCAAATCATTATTTACACAAGGAAACTTTTATATAAACTTATTTGTTTACCATTATAACTAATGCATAGGTACAAAATTAATACTCCTCAAGTATCATCTAAAATTACAAAAATTCAAAAGTTTTAAAAGATAAATAATTTTTTAACTTGCTTCATGGAAAATGGCCAAAAGGTTATTCTTCTATAAAAACAGTCTTCTTTCTCTCAACTGAGCCATCCTCTCTTTATGATCAAACAACACTTACATGAAAAAATTCTGGAAATGTGTTTTACAATGTGAATAAACTTAACATTACTGAAATGTACAATTAAAAGCAGTTAAGATAGTAATTTCTGTAATATGTTTTTACCACAAGAAAAATTTTTAATGAAAAACAAAATTAAAAAAACATTTAATGAAACCCACATCATTTTTTCCCTGAAAAGATAAGACAAGAAATGAATGGGGAGCAAATATTCTCCTTTTGTGTAGTAGATGTGTGTGTTTTCATTTCTGGTGCATTCCACACATGCGAGTCCCACAGAGAAACAACAAAGTTTAAAAACCTTGAACATGAGGACCTGAGTTTCCTAAAGTCCAAATCAGACACTAAAGCTTCTCAGAAAAGACTAGGTGTTGGGACCCCATTTCAAGAGAGAAATCTAGCTCACGGTGGTACACCAGAGGGAAAGAGCAAGAACAACCAGTCTGTGCCAATCCGGTTCTTAACTACAAACAACAGAAATGAACACTGGCAATTTAAATGGAAAGGAAACCGTGGTGGTACAGTAGGAGCTCACAGAGTTCACACTAAAGGCAGACGACCAGCTTACTTAGAAGGAATTTCCATGACTGTAAACAAGAACACACCTGACCTTACCCCAGGATCAGCCCATCACCCCTGTGCACTTACTACCACCTCCAACTGGTCCTGTGTTTCTGTACTGTTCCCTCAGTGTTCAGACTCTGGGGTGGGAAGAACTGACTGGGCATGCCAGGGAGCTTCTTTTCAGTGGAAAATTCCTCCCAATAGGCAGCATATTCTAATTCTGAGGACAGACAGAAGGCAATTTTCCACACTGGATACCAAGGAGCTTAGCAGCCATTTATGTCTGCAGGCCTAGCTCATTCCATTTAAAATAAGTAAGTTTCCAGCCAGTTAAAGGAAATAGAATCTTCATGCTGACTGGATCCTGCCACTTGCGATGTGGTAGGTTTCCACACATTATCACCAGGTAAGTCTAGTCATAGACCATCATGGGTTAAGCAAGCTGCACAAAAGCAGGTGGAATGAATGAGGCCATGGTTAGTTGTCCTCTAAGCCTTTTGCTTTTGTCTGTCAAACCTGCTTGACCTTGATCAGAGCAGACACTGTCTTCCAAACTCATGCCAGAACAGAGTAAGGACAGAGTGTACACCCCAGCATTATGGGGCTAACAATACCCAAGCAGAAAATATGCCATTTATCTGGCACAGTTTGGTCAATATGAAAGCCTCTAACCAGCTTCCAGTCTATCTGAAGAAACTCCCACAGATAGTGTAGGGCAAAGATGCACAGAGATTTAGAAAGTCACAAAGAGGTGAAAGTAAGGACAGAGAACTTTCATAACATTACATTCTCATATTCATTCAATACATTTCTCTACTCAAAAGGCTTTGAAAATCCTCTGTTCAAAGGGCTTCTACTTTTATGATGATAGAGCAAAGATGTCTCTACCACCTTTATTTTCTTGAAAAGTCAACAGAACATGGCTTTTAAAAAAATTGAACTGCATTTTTAAAATTAAAACTAGGAGACATCTAGATCCATGCACCACAGCATATGCAAAATGTATGTTGAAATGGTGAGGGATGTGAGACACAGAGGATGGCCAAACCTCAGTGTCTGAGGAGGCAGCATCAACATAAACAGGCTGCAGGGACCACCTGTGAAGGTGGCATGTGGGCAAAGGCAGAAACAGCGAGACGATTTGAAAGCCTGTACAAGGAGCAGTTAGACACCAAGGCTACACCACTGTCCCCTTTGTGGTAGAGCAACAAAGTTGTAACACCAGCAGTGAAGAAAATAGGGGTGAAAACAAGGCTAGAAAGTAAACGTGTATGTCAGAGGATGAGATCCTCCAGGCCTACAGGAACTCTCTCCACACAGGTCAAGAACTCCTGTATCTGGGCTGATATTCCCAAAACAAGACACCAAGGTGCCATCCTCTGGGAAAATTAACCCATCTACTGAAAAGACTTACAGATAAACTATCAGTATCTGCAATGAGAATGCCACCTGGGGACCCAGTCACCCTACAAAGTCTAGCAGAAAACAAGCCCGCAGACATATAGGCGTACGTGGCCCAAATGGGCACAATCCATTTCTTGATAGATCTCCAGTGCCTCACCTCTTAAATAAGCCAAAGAGAAGGATCACCAGACATCTGAGTAAGCCCACAATAATTAGGAGAAAAGACCAAAATAACGTGAAAAAAGTATAATAGTGGAAACAGACAATACTGGGAAAAGAAGAAAACTTCAAAGAAATCATATTTAATATCTCCATTGAGCTAAGATACTGCATTCATCTCATAAGAGCCTATTATTAAAAAGAAAAAAATCAGGAAGAATGGAAAACAAACAAAAAATTCAAGGAAAGGATTCAGAAGTTAGTTAAAGAATAATCTCACGGAGAGGAGAACAAAAAGTTAGAGAAGTGGACAATACAAAAAAAAAGGTAAGAACACTGGAAAATCAATGTTAAAATGTTTTATACCAAAATTAACATGCAGTCAAAAAAAACGGAAACAGGAGAAAATGTTCAAAGGAAATACTATAAGAATATATTCAATAACTCAACCACATAATTCTTAGGTTATAAGAACCCACTGAGCACTCAACTCAATGAAGGGAAAATAGTTTACACTGTGGTTAATTCACAAACAATTTCTAGGATAAACATGAGGAAGAGACCTAAAAAACTAGCACAGTATAAAATGACAAAAACATGCAAAAGATCAAGAAAAACGACCTCAGACTTGTCCACTGCAGCACTGGAGAGCAGATGATAATAAAGCTGGGTGGCCAGAAAGATTTCCCACCTAGGGTTCTGAACCCAGCAGAACTACCAGGCAGCCTGAGACACTTTCATGCCTGCAAAGTCTGAGGAAGATGTCGAAAAGGGCTGGATTTTGTTTGAAGCCTCCTAGCTGTATTTGATAGACTCACTCTATCGCATTACCCTAACCCTAACACTAACCCATTCCCGTACCCTAACCCATTCCTGTACCCTATCCATAGTTCTAACCCCTTCTCTTCCTATTGCCTTATTTCAAACAAAACCCCTACGACAAACCCTACTCTTCACTGTGTTCCAATCCTCCATTTATTAAATATTAGGCAGTATTATTTTAATCCTAAATATCTAAATTATTAAATCCCAAAGCTCTGAACCCTTAAATTCCAAATGTAAGCTTCTAAATTAACTAAGCGAAGTTACAAGAAAAAAGAACATTACACAAATATGTTTTCTTTGTATACACTAGCAATGAATAATCACAAAAGGAATTTTTTAATTCTCTACTAAATAATGTCAACATTAATAATATACATGGGAACAGACTTAATTAAAGTGCAAGTATTATGCATTTAAAATTATAAAACATTGATAATAGGAAAAATAAAGAAAAGCAAAATAAATAAAAGGTCCTGCTGTGGTGATGGCAGACATAATATCTCTAAGATGTCAATGGCACAAATGCACCCTACAGACTCAATGTGGTTCCTATGAAAATTCCCAAAGCTTTTTGGGAAGAATTGCTCCAGCTGATCCTGTCACATATTAAATCGCAAGGGACCACAATGAGCCCTTGAGCAGAATCTTGAAAAAGAAAATCAAAGCTGGAGGCACAGGCCTCCCAAAATAAAATATTAGTACAAAGTGAGCAGTAAATGAAACACTGTGACACTGTCATAAAGATACACTGTTGACCCTTGGACAGTAGGCATGTGAACTCCACAGGTCCACTTAAACTGATTTTTCCCCACAAATATATTGGGAAAATGTTAAGTCAACAATTTGAAACATTACCTTTTCTCTAGCTTACTTTACTGTAAGAATATAGCACATAATATGTATAATGTACAAAATATCGTTAATCGAGTGTTTATATTATTGGTAAGGCTTCCAGTCAAAATAGGCAATCAGTTTTAGGATAACAAAGTTTTGGCAGAGTCAGATGTTTTATGTAGATTGGGATTCTGTGGGGTGCCAGCACCACTAACCCCCATGTTGTTCAAGGGTCGACTGTATATACAGATCAACATACCTGAATGGAAAGCCCAGAAATGGCCCTAACCACCAATGTCCATTTGATTTCTGACAAGGGTGGACAACATTAACTTATGGAGAGAAAGTGTCTTTCCAGTAAATGGTGCTTGGCAACCAGCTGTCCACACGCAGAAGAATGAAAATGAATCCTAACTCATATCACATACAAAAATTAACTCAAAATACATAAGGGCTTACATGTAATAGGTAAAACATGGTGATAAATATTCATGACCTTGGATTTAGCTATGGTTTCTCAGATCTGAAACCAAAGTACAAGCAACAAGAGAAAGAATAAATTAATTTCCCCCAAATTAAATCTTTTCTGCATCAAAAGATTCCAACCAAGAAGTGAAAAAAGTCACGGAATAGAAGAAAATATCTGCACACTGTACATCTGACAAGAGCCTGTTATCCAGAATACACCATGAACTTGTACAGTGCAACAAGACAACATCCCAAGTTTTTTAATGGATGAGAGACTCCAAGACATACAAATGCTCCAACAAGCACATGGAAAGGTGTCACATAGAATGCCCTGCACACACATGGGAATGGCTATAATCAGGAAAACTGAAAATCACACATTGCCAAGGATGCAGAAGAACTGGAGCCCCTAACCTTTGCTTGTGGAAATGTAAAACGTGCAGCCTGTGTAAAATACCTTGGTGTTTCCACATAAAGATAAAATACAATTACCTAATTGTGGTTCTACACCCACTCCTAGATAATACTGCAAAGAAATGACGACGATGTTCAAACAGAAACTGGACCACGAGTTCTTGGCAGCATTGATCACCACAGCAAAAAGTCAGAAACAACTCAAATGCCCATCAAGGGGTGAATGGATGGATAAAACCGGGTTGATCCATAAACTGCATTTTTCTGCCATACACAGAAAGGAAAATGGTCCACAGCATCCTGGAAAACAGTGTGGGGAGGGGGGAAGGTGTCCCCAGAAACTTGAACATACAGTTAATATATGAGCAGCAATTCCATTTCAGGGAAGCTGCCCAAACCACAGGGCATCTGCCAAAAGCAGGGACTTAGAAATTTGGACACCTATGATCACAACTGCATCACTCACAATGGTTAAAATGTGGAGAAGACCCACGTGTCCACAGACAAATGGATGAACAAAGTGTGGTCTCCACACAGTGGAGTGAACAAGGGAATCCTGGCACCTGCTGCATGGATGGACCCTAAAGCCAATTTTCTCAGTGAAATGCACCAGTCACAGAAGGATGAATACTATGTGATCCCACTTATGTGAGATCTGGTGGAGCCCATCTGAACTAAAGTCCCTGGAACAGTTCCAGAAATAGGAAATGTGATCAGAATAGAAAGACATTTGCACACAGCTGGGGTAGGTGGAAACAGCTGTGCTGGGTCTGTGCACTGGATTATCATGTGGAGACCCTAATACTTCCCTCATTTAGGGTCAGGTGGTGGCTCCCTATAAACTTGTCCCTATTTAGGGTAGAGGCCAAGAGAATTTTGTGTGAAGTGGCAGGTGTGGTAAAGTGGGACCATCGGTCATTTAGTGTAAAGAGTGTTTGTACTGACACTGCAAGTTTTCTGTGTGTTTGAAATTGCTGGAAAGTAAATTACTTTGCAGAACAACCATGTCAGTCCTGCAATAGAAAAGCAGAGCAGACATAACACCCTGTCACAGAGGCCAAGCCATCCCCATTCAGTTCACCCGAAGTGGACCGCTACTTAGCCTGCGGGAGTCACTACAAGGCACGTGTAAAATTCCCTTGCAGACACTGGGCTTGGGTGTTGGGACGACCTGGAGTGGAACACTGGGATTTTTAAATTCCAATTTCCACACTGCTCCACCAAAAACCTGTTACAGCTAAAAATAAAATCAATAATCTTGCAGGATACAAAATCAACATACAGAAGTTGTTTGCTTCTGTTCACCAATAACCAACCATCAGGAAGAGACATTAAGAAAACAATGCCCTTTACAACTGCATCATAAAGAATGAAGTACCTAAGGACAAGCCTAACCAATGAGGCGGGAGGCTTGAAGCTTGAGGCCTGAACACTGTGGACACTGCAGACCAGGACAGGGCGGGGGGGGGGTTAGGTTATTACAAGTCCTCTCCACCAACAGGAACCTTCAGACTCCGTGGGACACACACCCCCATCGAAATTCCACCACACTTCACACAGAAGCAAACACCCTACAGGCTGAATGGAACCACACAGGACCCCATCCCCATAGCCGTCCTGAGAAAGCAGAGCCCAGGCATCGTGCCCTGATCTCCCACTACTCTGTGGACCTGTAGCAATGGAGAACCCGTGTGGCTCCCAGCAGAAGCCGGTGTCAAAACAGAACACCAGGCGCCCTTCATCCCCCAACCTGCTCGGCATGAAGAACTGGCTCATGAGGCCCTGGTTGGAGGCCATGGGTGTGGGCCACCCTCAGGGAGCCAGGCTGGGTAAGCCCCATGCTGTGCCCAGGGGGGCCTCCCAGGTGGACCCCACCTCGGGGACCCTTCCCGGGAAACCACTCTGTGTGCTGGGCGCACAGCAAAGGCTGAAGCACAGGTAAGCGAGCCGCTTAAGCAGCCAAGTCCCCTCCACCCCTATTCCCATTTCAGAGCCTTGTTAGGAAGGATGCCTGCAGCCCAGAGGGTGTCCTGCAGGTGGGGACAATCCACCCACTGCACGGGGCCCGAGGCGCACAGCGTGGAGACACAGGCTCCCAGGGAAGCGCTGGACACCACATACTTGCCCCAGCCCGGGCCCGAACTCTCCCTGAGTGCCGCCCACCACACCCTGAACTCAGCCGCACCCGTCTTGGCCCAGACTCCGCAAAGACCCCATTCCCCATCGCAGGCCTTCCTCCGGCAGCCCCTGAAGAGGAGCGCTCAGCAGGAGAGCTTCTCCTTACCTTTCCCTACCACAGCTCCTCAGGAAACCGAGCTGCCCCTGCGGACGCGGCCCGCGGTGTCACGGAGCTGTAGGGGAGCCGAAGCAATTCCAGCACTGGTCAGAGCCAGGAGAAAAGGCCTGCGTCCTGACCGCGCATGAGCCCTGCTGGTCCACAAAGAGGGGCAGAGGTGCCGCTTGCGGGTCACGGTGAGCATTGCAGGATGCGCGCTTACAGCTCAGGGAAGGTGGTGCCCCCTTGTGGCTAAACTGATGAACCACAAATCTTTGGAAATTCAAGCCGCAATGGGCACAAATTTCTGTCTTCTCCACTTTGATTGAGAGTGAAATGAGTGAAATGAATTAGACAAAAGCTTTACAACTTACACCAAAATTAACTCGAAATTCCCCATAGGCATGTTCCTTAGAAAACTAAAAATAGAAATACCATTTGACCCAGTAATTCCTCTCTTAGGAATTTACCCAAATAAATTTGTTGCAGCACTTTTTACAATAGCCAAGATATGGAAGCAACCTAAGTGTCCATCAGGAGATGAATGAATAAAGAAGGTGTGGTACATAAACACAATGGAATACTACTTATCCATAAGAAAAAACTAATCCTACCATATGCAACAACATAGATGGAGCTGGAAGATATTATGCTCAGTGAAATAAGCCAGGTGGAGAAAGACAAATGCCAAATGATTTCCCTCGTTTGTGGAGTATAACAGCAAAGTAAAAATGAAGGACCAAAACAGCAGCAGTCTCACAGACTCCAAGAAGGGACTAGCAGTTACCAAAGGGGAGGTGTGTGGGAGGGCAGGTGAGAATGGAGGGAGAAGGGGATTGAGGGGTATTATGATTGGCACACATGGTGTGGGAGACCACAGGGAAGACAGTGTAGAACAGAGAAGACAAGTAGTGACTCTGTGGCATTTTACTACACAGATAGACAGTGACTGCAATGAGGCATGGAGGGGACTCGATAATATGGGTGGATGTAGTGACCGCAGTGTTCTTTCATGTGAAACCTTCATAAGAGTGTATGTCAATAATACTTTAATTTTTAAAAATTTTTAGTGGTACACTCATAAAGAAATTCTTCACAGGCAAATTTTAGATGCAAAATTATAAAATTTGTAGGTAAAAGCAAGAAAATCTACACAACCTTGCTGAACCCAACACCAAAGGCCTGTCCACAAAAGAAAAATTAACACATGTGCTTTATAGAGTTATAATTTCTACTCTAAAAGACCTGGCTAAGAGAACCCAAACACAAGACACAACCTAAAAGAAAATATTTGCAAAATACATTTTTGATAAAGGATTTGTACTCAAGATATACAAAAATCCATAAAACAAAAATGAGCCATTAAAAATATTTTACAATTAAGAAAAGGTCTCACCTTGACTTTCAAGAATTACATCGCCAGTATTTATACAACTGCTTTGAAAAACTATGCCCCAACAAAAGCCACCATGCAGTTTTACATAATAGCTCTATTCATAAAGGCTAAAAACTTAAAGAAATCAGGATGTGTTTCAGCAGCTGAATGCTTTGGCAAATTGGGGTACATCCATTATATTTCACTACAATTTGTACAGTGAAATGTACAGTGATTTGCCCAGTGAAGCTGGTGCCTTGATCACTGGAGATCACAGGTGTACCCCACATGAGAAATGGTTTCTAACAGCTTCTTTGGGATTGTGAAGGCATCGGCCTTGGGCCAGCAGAAGGCTTCATTCTTCCCTTTGGGGTTGGAACACATCGCCCTCCCAGTACACAACATGGATGTGTTTGCCAACCTGGAAGCTCTCCAAAATCCATATTTTTAGACACTTGTATGATGTATTATTAACTCCATTTTTATCCCCTCCCCTTTCTCTGGAGAATGGAGGGGTGAGGCTGAAAATCCCAAGTTTCTAATCATGGAATGGGCTTTCTGCCTGTCAGACACCCAAGCAGAACCCACCCAGAATCACCTACTTAGTATAAAAGACTCTCTTACCCAGGAAATTCCCAGGGATTTAGGAACCCAGGATCAGGAATGAGGCAAAGACCAGGATATGTTTTCTGATGTATTTCTGTGTTCACGGTGGCACATCCCAGGAAGAGGGTCAGGAAGTTCTGCTTCTGCTATCCTAGGATAAGGAGGATTTAAAACAAAAACTGTTTACTTATTTAAAACGTTATAATGTTTTACCTCAAGGTGTACGGATTAGATTCCAACTAAAAGGCTGATATGGCTGTAGTGACAAGTATTAGCTTCCACAGCTATTTGAGGGTCTGACCGAGGCAGTTTCTATGACTGTCCATTCGCAGGGCTGGGTGGGGAGTGTAGGCCCCTCCCCTGGAGTGGTGGAAAGAGCCCTGGGCTCAGAGAAAAAGCCGATCTTACACCAGAACTGGGACTTTGGTCTAAAGTTGCCATAGAAACACAAGTTAAATTTGAATTTCAGAGAACAAATAATTTTTTGGACATACTTGTATTAAAATAATTCTTGCTATCATCTGAACTATATCCTGTGTTTTTACCCCAAGACTGGCAGCCCTATCTTAGGCCAGTCATCTAAATGCTTGGAGCTTCAATTTCCTCATCTGAAAGATAGAATGACGCCCACTGTAGAGTGCTGTGCTTAGTATCAACTGGGAACACTGCAAGAGGTGGGGGAGTTGTTCTTGACCCTCTTAGGGTTGCTGGGTCTGAAAATGAAACTGACAAAGATTAACCAGAGAAAAGCACACCCATTTATTAATAGGTTTTATGTGATATGGGAGACTTCACAAGGAAGTGAAGACCCAGAGAAGCAGTTGGCCCTGAGCATTTTTGTGCTGGGTTTGATAAGGAGTGGACAGTTGTGGAGAAATATGACAGGTTAAGGAGTATGAGATAGTGTCGTAAATAGGGGGAACTTATCAAGGCCTGCTCATTAAGATTCCTCTTTCTGTCCCTTTGTCTTCAAAGAAAAGGATTTTCCTTTCCTCTTGGTATAGGGAGGGTACCTCTCACATAAGACTTAAGACAATTAGAAACACTTGATTTTTTCTAGCTTACCTTACAGTTAGAATACAGCACAAAACATGTGTAATGAACAAAGAATGTGTTAACTGTTTATATTATTGGTAAGTCTTCCAGTCAAAATAAGAAATGAGATTAGGATAATACTTAAGTTTGGGTGCAGTGAGATGTTTTATGTGTATTCTGACTCTGTGGGATGTCAGCTACACAACCCCCCATTTTGTTCAAGGGTCAACTGTATGCACAGATCAACAGAACTGAGTGGAAAGCCCAGAAGTGACCCCAACCATATAGTCAGTTGCTTTCTGACCAGGGTGGACAACATTAAATTAAGGAAAGAATTGTCTTCCTTGCAAACGGTGCTGGGCAAATAGTTGTCCATGTGCAGATGAATGAAACTGAACCCTTAACACATATCACATACAAAAATTAACTCAGAACAAAGAGCTTACATAATAGGTAAAAAAAAAAAAACAGACTCTAGAAGAAAACATGAGGATAAACATTCATGACCTTGGATTTAGCCATGATTTCTCAGATCTGACACCAAAGGACAAGCAACAGAAGAGAGCATAAAATTAAAAACTTTTCTGCATCAAAAGTCACCAACCAGATAGTGAAAAACAGTCACAGAATGAAAAGAAATATCTCCACGTTGTACATCTGAAAAGAGCCTGTAACCCAGGACACACCACAAAGTAGTACAAGGCAACAAGACAAGACAAATGTTTAAAGTGGATTAAGATTCCAAGTAAGACATACAAATGTTCAACAAGCACATGAAGAGGTCTCACACAGCATTAGTTGCTATGGAAATGCAAATTAGACCACAGTGACCCCCACCCAATGCAAGCACATGGCATTGGCCATACTCAGGAAAATTCAAAATCACATGTTACCAAGGATGCATAGGAATTAGAGCCCCTAACCTTGGCTT
This sequence comes from Manis pentadactyla, assembly GCF_030020395.1. Classification (NCBI taxonomy): domain Eukaryota; kingdom Metazoa; phylum Chordata; class Mammalia; order Pholidota; family Manidae; genus Manis; species Manis pentadactyla. The sequence continues at coordinate 291,777 of NW_026644630.1, forward strand.
ATGGAAATATTAAACATGCAGCTTGTATACAACAGCTTGGCATTTCCTCATAATATATAATACAGTTACCTAATTGTGGGTAAAGAACCATTCCTAGATAAATACCACAAAGAAATGAAAATGCTGTTCAAACAGAAACTGGCCCAAGTGTTCTGAGCAGCACTGCTCACCACAGTAAAAAGGTAGAAACAACTCAATGCCCATCAAGGGAAGAACAGATGAACAAAACAGGGTTGATCCATAAACTACATTATTCTGCCAAATACAGAAATAAAGAAAAATGGTCCAAAGCTGATTTGAAAACACTGTGTGTGAAGAGTGTCACCCAAAACTCCAGCATAGTTAACATATAACTAGCAATTCCATTTCAGGGCATTTGCCCAAAGGACATGAAAGCAGGGATGTAGATATTGCACACCTCTGTTTACAGCTGCATGATTCACAACAGTCAAAAGGTGGAGATGACCCGGGTGTCCACAGACAGATGAAAAAATGTGGTCTCTACAGAGTAGAGTAAACAAGGAGTCCTAGAACCTGCTGCACAGATGGAACCATAAAGCCATTATGCTCAGGGAAATGCGCCCCTCCAAGAAGGACAAATATGTGATCCTGCTTATTCAAGGTCCCAGAGAAAGCAACTGAGGTAAAGTCTCGGGAACAGTTCCAGAAAAAGGAAACTGCATCAGGATAGAAAGACATGTGCACACAGCTGGAGCGGACGGTGACAGCTGCGGTGGTTCTGTGCATTGGATTATCATGTGGAGACTCTAATACTTCCCTCATTTGCAGTCAGGTGTTGTTTCCCTGGAAGCGTGTCCCTGTTTGGGGCAGACACCACAGAAATTTTGTGTGAAGTGGCAACTGTGGTAAAGTGAGATGCTAGGAAATTCAGTATAAAGTGTATCTATACTGACACTACAAGTTTCTGTATGTTTTAAATGGCTGGAAAGGAAATTAGTTTGCATAATAACCATAAGAAAGGCACAGCAGACATAAGACCCTGTCAAGAGAGGCCAAGCCCTTCCACCCAGTTCAGACAAATGGCACCTTGCAGGGGTCCAGGGTTCATTAGAAGGCCTGTGGGAGTATCCCCTGCAGCCACTCTTCCTTGGATGTTCGGAAGATCTGGGGTACAAACAGTGGGATTTTAGAATTCCAATTTCCTGCCCTACTTCATCAAAGACCTGTTAGAACTAAAAATGAATTCAGTAAACTTGTAAGATACCAAACTAACTTACAAAAGTCAGTGGCTTGTATTCACTAATAAACAACCATCAGATATTAAGAAAATAATGCCCTTTACAAGTGCATCATAAAGAAGAAATTGTTGTGTAAGAATAAAACAATTCCTACCATTTGCAACAACTTGGATGGAGCTAGAGGGTATTATGCTCAGTGAAATAAGCCAGACGGAAAAAGTCAAGTACCAAATGATTTCACTAATACGTGGAGTGTAAGAATAAAGAAGAAAATGGAAGAAACAAACCAGCAGCAGATTCATAGAACACAAGAATGGACTAACAGTTACCAAAGGGAAAGGCACTGGAGAGGGAGGGTGGGAAGAGAGGGTAAGCGGGGAAAGGCATTATGATTAGCACACATAATGTGCCAGGAGGGGTATGGGGAGGGCTGTCCAACACAGAGAAGACTAGTGATTCTGCAGCATCTTACTACGCTGCTGGTCAGTGACTGTAATGGGGTGTGTGCTGAGTACTTGATGATGGGGGGAATCTAGTAACCATAATGTTGCTCATGTCATTGTAGATTAATGATACCAAAAAAATAAATAAATAAGACTAAAGTGCTGTGGAAAAAACTGCAGTATTTCCAAAGTATCTCACCTGGCCTTCGTGCATCTCCACATCAGTAGGTGCTTCCAAGAAGTGGAGAGAAGTAGTCCATCTCTCTATCAACAGGTAATTACGAGGGCGAGCGAGGGCATATCTGGACTGGAGAAGTTCGGTGGGGCCCCTTCTTCTGAAACCTGGTTGTGACAGACACGGGCAAGCTGAAGTGGATGACTACTAGTAAGTAGCAAACGGGTCTCTCCCACTTTATTTCTCCCTTTCACTGATTTCGGCTCAAAGGTATTTAGTCCAGGAATTTTCTCCAGAAGTTACAGGTACCTAAGAACAAACTTAACCGAGGAGGCGGGAGACCTGAAAATTGTGGACCCTGCAGATGTGGACGGGAAGAGTTAGGTTGTTACATGTCCCTCCGCACACAGCAACGTGCACAACCCCTGCGACCCTCACCAAAATTCCATCGCACTTCTCACAGAAACCAAGCAAACACCCTACAGGCTGGGTGGAACTGTACGGGACCCCATCCCCAGAGCTGTCCTAGGAAAGTGGAGCAGGAGCATGGTGCCCTTTCATCCCATTACACTGCGGAGCTGCAGCAACCGAGACCCCGTGTGGCGCCCAAGCAGAAGCGGGTGTGGTAACAGAACACAGGGCACCCTCTGCTTCCCCAAACCGGTTCTGCCCTAGGAGGTGGCTCACGAGGCCCGGGCACAGGCCACGGATGGGGGGTAGCCCTCGGGAAGCTGGGCTATGTCAGTGCCATGCTGAGCCTGGTGGGAGCCTCCCAGGCGGCCCCCACACTGGGGACTCTTCTCAGGAACCCACCCTGTGTGCTCGGCGCACCGCAACTCCTGAACCCCAGGTAAGCGGTCCATTCAGCAACCAAGTCCCCTCCGCCCCATTACCGTCTCAGAGCCTTGTCAGGAAGGACGCCTGGAGCCTGGAGGGCATCCCGCAGGTGCGGCCACTCCACCCACCGCACGGGCTCCCGGGGACGTGCTGGGCGCCGCTCACTCACCCCGGCCCGGACTCAGCCACGTCCTGGACTCACCCGCCCCCTCAACTCCACCCGTCGCGTCAGCCGCTCCCCCAAATTCCACAGAGACCCCTTTCCCTGCTGCAGGCCTTCCTCCCCAGGCCCCTGAAGGGGAGCGTTCTGCAGGCAACGCACGGGGAACCTCTCCTCACCTTTCCGTCCCGTGGCACCTCAGAAAACCGAGCTTTCACGGTGGCCACAGACGGCGGTGTCCTGGACGGAGCTGCACGGGAGCCCGAGGAATCCTGGCTGCCGCAAGAGCCAGAAGGATGTCCTGGGGCCTGACCGCGCATGCGCTACGCAGGTCTACAGAGAGTGCAAAGGCGTCGCCTGCGGGCCACGGTGGGCGGAGTACACCCACTTATTTCTAAGGTTTATGTGATATGGGACGAGCGCTCACAGCTCGAGGAAGGTGGCGCCCCCTCCTGGCTTGATTGGTGAATCACAAAATTTGGAAAATTAAACCCCAATTTCCAGGAATTTCCCATGTCTTGTATAATTTGTTGGAGAACATACAGAATGCAAGGAAGGTATGCACAAGCTTTACAACTTACTCAAAAATTCACTAAACATTCTCCACAGACAGTTTTTAGGTGCAAAATTATAAAAATTCTATGTAAAAGCAAGAAAATCTATATACTCTTGCTGATGACTTTTAACCCCCAACACCAAAATCCTATACAAAAAAGAAAAAGGATGCATCATGTGGGATTTATAGAATTAAGATTTCTACTCTAAAAAAACCTTGTTTAAAGAACCCAAACACAAATTACACACTGGGAGAGAATATTGGCAAATACATATTTTATAAAGTATTTGTACTCAAGATACACAAAAATCCATAAAACAAAAAAGAACCATTCAAAACTATCTTACCATTGAAAAGATAAGTCTCACCTTAGGATCCAAGAATTGTGTCGCTGTTATTTAGACAACTGCTTTGAAAAACTATGTCTTAACAAAATCCACCATGCAATTTTACACAGTACCTCTATTCATAATGGCTAAAAACCTAAGGAAATCAGGATGTGCTTCAGTAGATGAATGCATTAGCAAACTGGGGTACATCCATTACCTTTCATGAAGACTTGTACGATTTGCCCAGTGAAGCTGGTGCCATGATCAATGGAGGTTACAGAAGGTCTACCCCATGTAAGAAATGGTTTATAACACTTTCTTTGTTACTGTGAGGGATCACCCTTGGGCCAGCAGAAGGCTTCACTCTTCCCTGTGGGGTTGAGACTCATCACCCTCCCAGTACACCACATGGATGTGTTTACCAAACTTGAATCTCTCCAAACTCCAAATTTTGAGACACGGGTATGACCTATTATTAACTCTGTTTTTATCTGCTCCCCTGTCTCTGGAGAATGGAGGGGTGAGGCTGAAAATTCCAAGCTTCTAGTCATGGCTTGGGCTTTCTGCCTGTCAGGCACCCAAGCAGAGCCCACCCAGAACCACCTACTTACAATAAAAGATGCTCCTATTACCTAGGAAATTCCCAGGGCTTTAGGAACCCAGTGTCAGGAATGAGGCCCAGACCAATATACACTTTCTATTGTATTTCTGTGTTCATGATGGCACATCCAGGGAGAGGGTCAGAAAGCTGTGTTTCCACTATCCCAGGAGAAGGATGATTTACAACAAAAACTTAGTTGACTTATTAAAAAAAGTTGTAATGTTTGACCCCAAGGGGTATGGATTAGATTCCAACTACAAAGCTGATGTGGCTGTAGTGTCAAATGTTAGCTTCCACGGCTATGTGACGGTCTGACTGAAGCAGTTTGTATACCTGTCCATTTGCAGCTCTGGGTTGGGAGTGTAGACCCCTCCCCTGGAGTAGTGGAAAGAGCCCTGGGCTTTGAGGAGAAGCCTGTGTTACACCAGAACTGGTAGTTCAGCCTAAAGTTGCCATAAAAACACAAGTTAAATTTGAATTTCAGAGAAGGAATTATTTTTTGGACATACCTATATTAAAATACTTTTGCTATCATCTGAACTATATCCTGTGTTTTCACCCCATTTAACAGCCCTAACTTAGGCCAGTCATGTAAATGCTTGGAGCTTCAGTTTCCTTATATAAATGATAGTATGATGTGCACTGTAGAGTGCTGTGCTTAGCATCAACTGGGACCACTGCAGGAGGTGGGGCATTATTCCTGACCATCTCAGGGTTGCTGGTTCTGAAAACTAAACTGACAGACAGACGAACCAGAGAAAAGTACACCCACTTATTTATAAGTTTTGTGTGATATGGGAGACTTCACAAGGAAGTGATGACCCACAGAAACAGTTGGCCATGAGCATTTTTGTGCTGGGTTTGATAATGAGTGGACAGTTGTGGAAAAATAGTACAGGTTAAGGAGTATGAGGTACTGTAATAAATATGGGGAACTTATCAAGGCCTGCTCATTAGGATTCTTCTTTGTGTCCCTATGTCTTCAAGGAAACGGATTCTCCTTTCCTCTGGGTATAGGGAGGGTACGTCTCATAAGGGATATATGATCTGTTTCAGGGGATAAGGACAGGGAGAAGTTCAGAGTGAACTTCCTGCCCCTTTGATTTTACCAAACTCCTTCAGTTTAAAATATTCAACTTGCCAAGTTACCATAGTTTGTTGTAGCATATCCTGGACCCCATAATTACAGTGGTTGAGATGACATAGAGTCTGTAGTCTTAGCCACTCCTATAATCATTCTACAATAGTTATAAGTCTGCCTGAAGTAAGACAAATTTGTTTTAATTCTTCTACTAAATATAGTCCTTGAATATCCATAAAGTGAGATAATAATAGTATTTACCTCAAATTGTATTTATGAGGCTTAAATGAGTCAATGAATGTAAAATGTTTAGTCCTGGGCATGGTACATAATAAATGCTTAATAAATAATATCTAGTTACCACTGCAGTTGTGCACATATGATGTAATATCACCCAAATGAATTGAGGAGACTTGGAAATGAATCATTCAACTGAGGATGATTTGCTGAGTCATATTTCAGCACTAAGTGCTGATGGGCCATACTTTTCCTTCCCACTGGTTATCATAAAGGGACATAAATAGCCAAGAATAGATGGGGAAGACATTTACAAGTCTTCCTGAGTATGTAAGAGACAAAGATAACACCATTGTGATCATTTCTGAAGGGTATAAAACAATTACCTGAATCTTAGCCCATTTTGTAAACTCAAAATGAACTGACAGCTGATGCCTGCATTTTACCAGAGGCAAAAATATTCCTCATCAGCAAGTGGTGGGTTCACTGCAGCCTTAGGTGTACTACCAGCAGAGGATAAGACTCTTCCTATTTATCAAATGAAGCTGCGCCAATCTGTGTCACAGCATCGTTGAATGGCAAGATGCCCTTTCAGGAATTCCCTAGATCACTGATGGCAAAGGAGAATGAATTAACCAAACAGAGCCCATCAGGGGATTTCAGGAAAGGCTCTTAATACAGGAAAGCATTAAGATGTAACCACAAAGATTGGTGCAAACACAGCTAGATATTAGTGGCAGCAGTTTCAGTTTTAAACATTTTTTTTACCTTGTTTAAAAAATGGATATTTGTTCAGCTGCATCTCCTGTACCATCAGTGCTGAACTGTCAGGCACCTGAGATCTAATGGAAAAGTGAGCTGATATGCAAATGACAGCATCAGACCCAGCAGCTATCAGACAAATGCAAAACCCAGCTTTTCTCCCCAACCCTGAGCCTGTCATGATTTGGGTTGAAGATTTTTTAATGCTCCTTCTCTCTTTCTCTCTGCTGTTTTCTTTACCAACTTTTTCCATCCTAAAACTTTCACAGCCCAATCTCCATGTTGCTGCCTCCGATCTCATATAAAACATTTCGTAGGTTTACTTGCAGAAATAATTGTACCTTTCCATGAACTAATGTGCTGGATGTGGAGTGGATAAGTATCTGTTTATAGCACTTGAAGGGCAATAGGCAGAGTCACATCAATCAAGTGACTCAGTATGAACTGCCGTTTAAGATACCCCTTGGGAGTGACTTTTTGCTTTTTTGTTCAGTTCAAGTGCTTGTCATTTCTTTAAATTTCATATTTCTTCAGATGCAACCAAGGCATGTTAGCTAATGTAAAATGCACAAGTAAAACATTTATTTAAAAATCAACAGCTTTGAAACAATATAGCATTCACAAGTCAGATACAGTTTCTTATTCTGTGATAAGCATTTGCTAACGTGAGGCTTTATTGTGTAAACCCACCTGCATATGCAATGGTAAACAATTTCCTGACAACTTTGGTTGAGTCATGAAATAGTCTTAAAGCTGAAATATAAGTTACAATTTCTGGTAAAACCTGGGGTCTTCTGTGAAGCATCAGGAGTTTGATTTCCCATGAACCTCTTTAGATTACCTTGTGGTTCCCAAGCCTCTGTTTTGGTTCTTTTTTTCTAACTTTCTCTTTCTTTCTCCAAGAAAAATTTAGAAAGTCATCATTACTGAACATGTGTTGAGTGTTTCCCACCATACTCTCCATGTGGCTTTGCATCCCAGAAGGGGGCAGCTAGGCAGTGGGAGTGGCAGCCTGGGGGGCTGACCAGCTGAGCAGGCTGATAGAACCAGTCTGTCACCCTCATCTCCCCTTCTCCTCACTTCCACCCTCTGCCTTCCCACCTCCTGCCACTGTTCCCAGCACTTTAGACAAAGGCAGTAGAACATGAGCTTTGGGGTCAGGCACACCTGTCTTTGAATCATCCCACCTCCCAAGCTGTGTGACCTGATAATCTGCCTGCTCCACCATGTCAGTGTTTCTTCACTTGACATGTGGCCAGGGTCACAATTTGCCCTACTTTTTCTGGGCCAGTCTAGGTGTATGCTTTGTGTCCTGACATACTCATTAATATTGCCTCTGTTCAATGTCTCAAGTATTCTAAATAGACTGTAAAAATGAGGCATTTTAGATGTCTACTATAGTGCCTAGTACATAGTTCCTTGAGATGGTAACTTCTGCTGTTATTCATAGTGATTTGAAGTGATCCTGCTACCAGATCTCAGTGGATTACTTGATGTGGTGATCTGGATGTGAGCTTAGAAAAGTCCATTTTGTTTTTCGACTTTGTTTTAGAAACAATTAACACTCACCTAATTTTTTTCTGATCTCAACTGAATGTAGGGCTCACCAGAATAAAGTAACCAAAGCAAGAAGCAGTAATGACCAGTTTAGGCTGGAAAGGAGAAGGGAAATTGGGCACAATTTCATTGTGAACAGGAAAAAAAAGTGACATTTAAAGCAAAAACAAAACAAATAAAGCATTTCAGAGCAGGGTAGAATAAATCTCAGGCATAGATGGCTTTTCCAAAAGCAGTTCTCCTCAGTGAGCTCTGTGGGTAGAGCCTGAGCTGAGCAGACTGCCAGC